>NW_028125039.1:0-128000 GCF_965194825.1 Balaenoptera physalus
GCGTGAGCGCCTTAATCAGGACCAGCGCCAGGGCTTGATGTATGGACAGCATCAGAGCCTAACTAAGGTACAGCAACAGGGCCTAAGTGAGGCCTATCTTTAGGGCCTGAGTAAGGGACAGTATCAGGGCATGACTTAGGAGCAGCATAAAGGCCTCTGTAGGATCAGCATTAGGGTCTTCGTTAAAGCTAGTATCAGGGCCTCTGTTAGGGATAGCCTCAAGGCCTCACTTAGGGACAGCATCAGGGCTTACTTTGGGACAGTTTCAGGACCTTGGTAAGACATGGGTCAGGCTATTAGCTCAGGATAGTGTCAGGACTTTAGATATTGACGGCAGCAGGGCCTTAGTTAGGGACAGTGTCAGGCCCTGAATTAGGACGAACATCGAGGCCTTAGGTACGGACAGGGTCACAGCCTCGAGAGTAATTTTAGGCCCTTAGTTAAGGACAGCAGCAGGGCTGTATTTAGCATAAGTGGCACGACATTTGCTAGGGACAGGGTCAGGTTATGGTCTAGGCAGAGTGTCAGGAAAGGACCTAAGCATAGTGTCAAAACCTTAGTTCCTGAGAGTATCAGATCCTTATTTAGAACCAGTGTCAGGGCTTCAGGTAGGGACAGCATCAGAGCCTGACTTAGGGAGAGCGACAGGGCCTGAGTGAGGCCTAGCGTCAGGCCCTTAGCTGAGGACACTGTCAGGGCATGACTTAGGAACAGAATCAGCGCCTCTGTTGGATCAGCCTTAGCGTCTTTGTTACAGATATGATCAGGGCCTGACTTAGTCACAGCTTCAAGGCCTCAGTTAGGGAAAGCTTCAGGGCCTGAGTTAGGGACAGCCTCAGTTCTTAACATAGGGACAGCGACAGGGCTTTCTTAGGGACAGTGTCAGGACCTGGGTTAGAAATAAGTCAGGATATTAACTCAGGCTAGTGCCCAGTTTTTAGTTATTGCTGACAGCAGGGCCTATATTAGGGGCAAATTCTGAGCCTTACTTAGAGAGAGTGTCAGGGCCTGAGTTAGGACTAGCATCAGAGCCCTTGTAAAGTACAGTGTCAGGGACTGAGTTAGGTGTAGTGTCAGGGCTTTAGTTAGGGACAGTGTCAGCGCCTCAGTTAGGATGAGCCTCCAACCTCAGTTAGGGACAGGATGAGGGCTTCGGGACTAATTTCAGGCTCCTAGTTAGAGACAGCATCAGGGATTTAGTTAGCATAAGAGGCTCGACAATAGCTAAAGACAAGTTTAGGTTAAGATCTAGGGATAGTGTCAGGAAATGACCTAGGGATAGTGGCAAGACCATAGCTAATTAGAGCATCAGTGCCTAATTTAGACCCAGTGTCAGGGCTTCAGGTAGGGACAGAGTCTGAGCCTGACATAGGGAGAGCGACAGGGCCTGAGTGATGCCTAGAGTCAGGGCCTTAGCTATGGACAGCGTCAGGGCATGACATAAGATCAACATAAGGGTCTCTGTAAGATCAGCATTAGAGTTTAGTTAAAGACATTATCAGGACCTCTGTGAGGGACAGCCTCAGGGCCTCACTTAGGGACAGTGTCAGGGCTAACTTTGGGAGAGTTTCAGGACCTTGGTAAGACATGGGTCAGGATATTAGCTCAGGATAATGTCAGGACTTTAGATATTGATGTTAGCAGCGCCTACGTTAGGGAAAGTTTCAAGGCGTTAGTTAGGAGTAGCGGGCCTCTGATAGGTCCAGTGTCAGATCCTCAGTTAGCAATAGTGTTAGGGCCTTAGTTAGGGACAGTGTCAGGGCCGGATGTAGGGCGAGCATCTAGGCCTTAGTTCGGGACAGTTTCATGGTCTTGGGACTAAATGCAGTGCCTGAGGTAGGCACAGCCTAAGGGCTTCAGTTAGCATAAGAGGCAGGACATTAGCTAGTGACCGTGTCAGTTTAACATCTAGGGATAGTGTCAGGAAATGACCTAAGGATAGTGTGAAGACCTTTGTTACGGAGACTCTCAGGGCCTTATTCAGAACCAGGGTTAGGGCTTCAGGTAGGGACAGCATCAGAGCCTGACTTAGGGAGAGTGTTAGGGTCTGAGTGAGGCCTAGCCTCAGACACTTAGTGGGGGACACTATCGGGGCATGATTTAGGAGAAGCATCACGGCCTCTGTTGGATCAGCCTTAGGGTCTTAGTTAAAGACATGATCAGGGTCTGAGTTAGTCACAGCATCAAGGCTTGAGTTAGTTAGGGAAAGCTTCAGGGCCTCACTTAGGGAGAGCGTCAGGGCTGACTTTGGTACAGTTTCAGGACCTTGGAAAGACATAGGTCAGGATATTAGCTCAGGATAATGTCAGGACTTTTGATAATGATGGCAGCAGGGGCTTAGTTACAGACGGTTTCATGGCCTGAGTTAGGCCTAGCATCAGAGAATTTGTTAGGTACAGTGTAATGGACTGAGTTAGGAGTAGTGTCAGGGCCTTGCTTAGGGACAGTGTCAGGGTCTGATTTAGGTGTACTGTCTGAGACCTAGTTAGGGACAGTGCTAGGGCCTGAGTTAGGATTAGTGTCAAGGCCTTATTTAGGACCAGTTTCAGGGCCTTAGTTTGGACTAGCATCAGAGCCATTGTTAGGAATCGTATGAGGGCCTGAGTTAGGCATACTATCAGGGCCTTAGTTAGGGACAGTTTTAGGGCCTGAGTTGGGATTAGTGTCAAGGCCTTACTTAGGACCAATTTTAGGGCTTTAGTTTGGACTAGCAACAAAGCCTTTGTTAGGTTTCATGTCGGGGCCTCAGTTAGGTGTAGTGTCAGGGCCATTGTTAGGGACAGTATCAAGGCCTGACTTAGGAGAAGTTCAGGGCCTTAGCCAGGGAAAGTGTCAGGGCCTTAGTTAGGGACATTATCAGGGCCTGAATTAGCAGCAGTGTCAAAAGTCCTCAGTGAGGAGAGTAAGGAGTAAATCAGGACTCAGGCCCTGACACTGTTCTTAAATAAGGCCCTGACATTACCTGTAACACAGGTCCTGATCTGATTCCTATCATAGGCGCTGATGTTGGACTTAACTAAGGCCCTGACACTGGTCCTAACTAAAGCTGTGACACTACTCTTAACTCAGGCCCTGACACTGTCCCTAACAAAGCCTCTGACACTACTCCTAAATCAGGCACTGACACTGTCCCTAACTAAGGCCCTGACATACACCTAATTCAGGACCTGACACTGTCTCTAACTAAGGCCCTGATACTACTCCAAACTCAGCACTGACACTGTCACTAACTAAGGCCCTGACACTATTCATAGCTCACGCCCTAACACAACTCCTAAATCATGCCCTGACAATGTCCCTAACTAAGGCCCTGACACTATTCCTAACTCAGGCACTGACACAATACTTAAGGAAGGCCCTGACATTACTCCTAACTCAGGCCCTGAAAAGGTGCCTAACTAAGGCCGACACAACTCCTAACTCAGGCACTGACACTGTCCCAAAATAAGGCCCTGAATCTATTCCTAACTGAGGCGCTGATACAATACCTAACGAAGGCACTGATGCTACTCCTAACTAAGGCCCTGACACTACTCCTATCTCAAGCAATGACACTGTCCCTAACTTAGGCCCTGACTCTACTCCTGACTCAGGCACTGACACTGGCCCTAACTTAGGCCCTGACACTACTCCCAACTCAGGCACTGACGCTGTCCCTAACTAAGGCTCTGACACTATTCCCAACACAGGCATTGACACTGTCCCTAACTAAGGCCCTCCCATTACTACTTAATTAGGCACTGACACGCTACCTAACTAAGGCCCTGAGACTACTTCTACCTCAGACCCTGACACTGTCCCTAACGAAGGGCCTGATACTACTCCCAACACAGGCACTGACACTCTCCCTAACTAAGGCCTTGACACTACTTTTAACTCATGCCCTGATGCTGTCCCCAAAAAAGACCCTGAGACTATTCCCAACTCAGGCACTGATACTCTCCCTAACTAAGACCCTGACACTACTCCCATCTCAGCCACTGACACTGTCCCTAATGCCCTGACACTACTCCCAACTCAGGCACTGACACTGTCCCTAACTAGGCCCTGACACTACTCCCAACTCAGGCACTGAAACTGTCCCTAACTAAGGCCCTGACATAAATCCCAACTCCGGCACTGACACTTTCTCTAACTAAGGCCCTGAAACTACTCACAACTCAGGCCCTGACACTGTTCCTAACTACCGGTCTCAGACTACTCCTAACTTAGGCCCTGACACTATTCCTAACACAGTCACTGACACTGTCCCTAACTAAGGTCCTGAGACTATTCCTAACTCAGACACTGACACTGTCCATAACTTAGGCCATGTCACTACTCCCAACTCAGGCACTGACGCTGTTCCTAAGTAAGGGTCTGACACTACTCCAAACTGAGACACTGACACTCTTCCAAATTAAGGCCTTGACACTACTCTTAACTCAGGCCCTGACACTGTCTATAATAAAGACCCTGACAAAAATCCCAACTTAGGCACTGACAATGTCCGTAACTAAGGCCCTGACACTATTCCCATCTCAGCCACTGGCACTGTCCCTACCTATGACCCTGACACTACTCCCAACGCAAGCAATGGCGCTGTCCCTAACTAAGGCACTGGCACTACTCCCAACTCGCCCTGGCGCTGTCCCTAACGAAGGCTCTGACACTACTCCCTATTCAGGCAATGACAGTGTCCCTAACTGAGGCAATGATACTAATCCCAACTCAAGCACTAAGGCTCTGGATCATTGTGATGACAAGCGCCATGGAGCACTGTGATGACAAGGGCCAAGGAGAATTGTGATGACGTGTCCTGGAGCGTTGTGGTGACAAGGGCCATGGAGCATTTTGATGACAGGGGTCATGGGGCATTGTGATGAAAGTGTTCATGGAGCATTGTGATGAAAGTGGTCATGGAACATTGTGATAAAAGTGGTCATGTAGCATTGTGATGAAAAGTGCTATGGAGCATTGGGATGACAGGGGTCATGGAGCATTGTGATGACAAATGCGTGGAGATTTGTGATGACGAGGACCATGGAGCATTGAGATTATAAGGATCATGCAGCATTGTGATGACAGGGGCCATGGAGCATTTTAATGACAAGGGACATGGAGCATTGTGATGACAGAGGTCATGGAGCATTGTGGTGACCAGTGGCATGGAGCATTGTGAAGAAAGGGGTACTGTAACATTGTGATGAAAGGGTCAAGGAGCATTTTGATTACAAGGATCATGGAGCATTGTGATGACAGGGCTCATGTGACATTATGATGACAGTGGTCCTGGAACAATGTGATGAACGTTGTCATGGAGCACTGTGATTACAGGGGTCATGGAGAATTGTGATGACAAAGGCCAGGGAACATTGTGATGACAGGGGTCATGGAGCATTGTGATGAAAACGGACCTGGAGCATTGTGATGGAAGGGGTCATGGCTCATTGTGATGACAGGGGGCCTGGAACATTGTGATGACAGGGGTCACGGGGCATTGTGATGACAAGGGCCATGGCACATTTTGATGACAGTGGTCCTATGGCATTTTGAATGACAGGGGCCATGAAGCATTGTGATGACAAGAGTCATGGAGATTTGTGATGACAGGAGGCATGGAGCTTTGTGATTTCACAGGCATGTAGCATTTTAGACAAGGGTCATGGAGCATTGTGATGATAAGGGCATGGAGCATTGTGATGACAATGGCATGTAGCATTGCAATGACAAAGGTCATGGAGCATTGTGATGACAGGGGTTATGGAGCATTGTGATGACAAGGGCGTGGAGCATTGTGATGACAGTGGTCATGGAACATTGTGATGATAAGGGCATCGAGCCGAGTTAGGGACAGACAGTCTAGCGGCCTTGGGACTAAATTCAGTGCCTGAATTAGGCACAGCATAAGGTCTTTAGTTAGCATAAGAGGTAGGACATTAGCTCGGGACAGGGTTAGGGTAATGGCTTGGAATCGTGTCAGGAAATGACCTAAGGATAGTGTGAAGACCTTTGTTACTGAGACCCTCAGGGACTTATTCAGAAGCAGTGTTAGGGCTTCAGGTAAGGACAGCATCAGGGCCTGACTTAAGAAGAGCGACAGGGTCTGAGTGAGGCCTAATGTCAGGCCCTTAGCTGGGGACACTGTCAGGGAATGACTTAGGAGCAGCATCAGTGCCTTTGTTGGATCAGCTTTAGGTTCTTAGTTAAAGACATGACCGGAGCCCTAGTTAGTCACAGCGTCAAGGCCTCAGTTAGGGAAAGCTTCAGGGTCTGAGTTACAGACAGCCTCAGGTCTTCACTTAAAGACAGCGACAGGGCTTTCTTAGGGAGAGTGTCAGGACCTTGGTTAGAAATGAGTCAGGATATTAACTCAGGAGAGTGTCAGGATTTTAGTTATTGCTGGCAGCAGGGCCTATATTAAGGACAG
The DNA here is from genome assembly GCF_965194825.1 of Balaenoptera physalus. Taxonomy (NCBI): domain Eukaryota; kingdom Metazoa; phylum Chordata; class Mammalia; order Artiodactyla; family Balaenopteridae; genus Balaenoptera; species Balaenoptera physalus. The sequence goes on from NW_028125039.1 coordinate 6,410, forward strand.
ATTCCGGGCCTTTGTTAGATTCAGTGTCATGGACTTAGTTAGGAGTAGTCAGGGCCTCAGTTAGGGAGAGCATTAGGATTTCAGTTAGCATAAGATGCAGGAGATCATCTCGGGACAGAGTCAGGTTCCAGGCCAGAGATAGTGAAAGGAAATGACCAAGGGATAACGAGAAGACCTTAGTTATTGAGAGCATCAGGGCCTTAGTTAGCAGCAGCGTGAGTGCTTTAATCAGGACCAGTGCCAGGGCTTGATGTATGGACAGCATCAGAGCCTAACTAAGGTACAGCAACAGGGCCTAAGTGAGGCCTATCTTTGGGGCCTGAGTAAGGGACAGTATCAGGGCATGACTTAGGAGCAGCAGAAAGGCCTCTGTAGGATCAGCATTAGGGTCTTCGTTAAAGCTAGTATCAGGTCCTCTGTTAGGGATAGCCTCAAGGCCTCACTTAGGGACAGCGTCAGGGCTTACTTTGGGACAGTTTCAGGACCTTGGTAAGACATGGGTCAGGCTATTAGCTCAGGAGAATATCAGGTGTTCAGATATTGACGGCAGCAGGGCCTTAGTTAGAGGCAGTGTCAGGGCCTAAGTTAGGACTAGCATCAGAGCCTTTGTTAGGTACAGTGTCAGTGACTGAGTTAGGTGTAGTGTCAGAGCCTTAGTTAGGGACAGTGTCAGGGCCTGCATTAGGATGAGCCTCCAGGCCTCATTTAGGGACAGGTTCACGGCCTCGGACCTAAATTCAGGGCCTCATTTAGGGACAGAATCAGGGATTTAGCTAGCATAAGGGGATCTACAGCTGAAAGCAACCTGAACACCACCACAAGCAGATGCAGAAGTGAACCATGCACGCTCCTATGAAGGAATATTCCACAGCAGTTGAGTACATTTTGTTTAAAATTATTAACACTCTAAAAATTATGTTTTGAAGAAAACTATATTCAGAAGATGAAAGAATCTCGTTCTAAAGAATCTCTTTAGCTAATCTCGACATTAGCTAAAGAGAAGGTTAGGTTAAGGTCTAGGGAGAGTGTCAGGAAATGACCTAGGGATAGTGTCAAGACCTTAGTTACTTAGCACATCAGGACCTAATTTAGGAGCAGTGAGTGTCAGGGCTTCGGGTAGGAACAGCGTCAGAGCCTGACTTCGGGAATGGGGCAGGGCATGAGTGAGGCCTAGCGTCAGGGCCTTAGCTAGAGACAGTGTCAGGGCATGACTTAGGAGCAGCATAAGAGCCACGGTAGGATCAGCCTCAGGGGCTATGTTAAAGACATTATCAGGGCCTCTGTTAGGGACAGCCTCAAGGCCTCACTTAGAGACAGCATCAGGGCTTCCTTAGGGACAGTTTCAGGACCTTGGTAAGAGATGGGTCAAGAAATTAGCTCAGGATAGTGTCAGGACTTTAGATATTGACGGCAGCAGGGCCTTAGTTAGGGACAGTGTCAGGCCCTGAATTAGGACGAACATCGAGGCCTTAGGTACGGACAGGGTCACAGCCTCGAGAGTAATTTTAGGCCCTTAGTTAAGGACAGCAGCAGGGCTGTATTTAGCATAAGTGGCACGACATTTGCTAGGGACAGGGTCAGGTTATGGTCTAGGCAGAGTGTCAGGAAAGGACCTAAGCATAGTGTCAAAACCTTAGTTCCTGAGAGTATCAGATCCTTATTTAGAACCAGTATCAGGGCTTCAGGTAGGGACAGCATCAGAGCCTGACTTAGGGAGAGCGACAGGTCCTGAGTGAGGCCTAGCGTCAGGCCCTTAGCTGAGGACACTGTCAGGGCATGACATAGGAAGAGAATCAGCGCCTCTGTTGGATCAGCCTTAGCGTCTTTGTTACAGATATGATCAGGGCCTGACTTAGTCACAGCTTCAAGGCCTCAGTTAGGGAAAGCTTCAGGGCCTGAGTTAGGGACAGCCTCAGTTCTTAACATAGGGACAGCGACAGGGCTTTCTTAGGGACAGTGTCAGGACCTGGGTTAGAAATAAGTCAGGATATTAACTCAGGCTAGTGCCCAGTTTTTAGTTATTGCTGACAGCAGGGCCTATATTAGGGGCAAATTCTGAGCCTTACTTAGAGAGAGTGTCAGGACCTCAGTTAGGACTAGCATCAGAGCCCTTGTAAAGTACAGTGTCAGGGACTGAGTTAGGTGTAGTGTCAGGGCTTTAGTTAGGGACAGTGTCAGCGCCTCAGTTAGGATGAGCCTCCAACCTCAGTTAGGGACAGGATGAGGGCTTCGGGACTAATTTCAGGCTCCTAGTTAGAGACAGCATCAGGGATTTAGTTAGCATAAGAGGCTCGACAATAGCTAAAGACAAGTTTAGGTTAAGATCTAGGGATAGTGTCAGGAAATGACCTAGGGATAGTGTCAAGACCATAGCTAATTAGAGCATCAGTGCCTAATTTAGGCCCAGTGTCAGGGCTTCAGGTAGGGACAGAGTCTGAGCCTGACATAGGGAGAGCGACAGGGCCTGAGTGATGCCTAGAGTCAGGGCCTTAGCTATGGACAGCGTCAGGGCATGACATAAGATCAACATAAGGGTCTCTGTAAGATCAGCATTAGAGTTTAGTTAAAGACATTATCAGGACCTCTGTGAGGGACAGCCTCAGGGCCTCACTTAGGGACAGTGTCAGGGCTAACTTTGGGAGAGTTTCAGGACCTTGGTAAGACATGGGTCAGGATATTAGCTCAGGATAATGTCAGGACTTTAGATATTGATGGTAGCAGCGCCTACGTTAGGGAAAGTTTCAAGGCGTTAGTTAGGAGTAGCGGGCCTCTGATAGGTCCAGTGTCAGATCCTCAGTTAGCAATAGTGTTAGGGCCTTAGTTAGGGACAGTGTCAGGGCCGGATGTAGGGCGAGCATCTAGGCCTTAGTTCGGGACAGTTTCATGGTCTTGGGACTAAATGCAGTGCCTGAGGTAGGCACAGCCTAATGGCTTCAGTTAGCATAAGAGGCAGGACATTAGCTAGTGACCGTGTCAGTTTAACATCTAGGGATAGTGTCAGGAAATGACCTAAGGATAGTGTGAAGACCTTTGTTATGGAGACTCTCAGGGCCTTATTCAGAACCAGGGTTAGGGCTTCAGGTAGGGACAGCATCAGAGCCTGACTTAGGGAGAGTGTTAGGGTCTGAGTGAGGCCTAGCCTCAGACACTTAGTGGGGGACACTATCGGGGCATGATTTAGGAGAAGCATCACGGCCTCTGTTGGATCAGCCTTAGGGTCTTAGTTAAAGACATGATCAGGGTCTGAGTTAGTCACAGCATCAAGGCTTGAGTTAGTTAGGGAAAGCTTCAGGGCCTCACTTAGGGAGAGCGTCAGGGCTGACTTTGGTACAGTTTCAGGACCTTGGAAAGACATAGGTCAGGATATTAGCTCAGGATAATGTCAGGACTTTTGATAGTGATGGCAGCAGGGCCTTAGTTACAGACGGTTTCATGGCCTGAGTTAGGCCTAGCATGAGAGACTTTGTTAGGTACAGTGTAAGGGACTGAGTTAGGAGTAGTGTCAGGGCCTTGCTTAGGGACAGTGTCAGGGTCTGAGTTAGGTGTACTGTCTGAGACCTAGTTAGGGACAGTGCTAGGGCCTGAGTTACGATTCGTGTCAAGGCCTTATTTAGGACCAGTTTCAGGGCCTTAGTTTGGACTAGCATCAGAGCCATTGTTAGGAATCGTATGAGGGCCTGAGTTAGGCATACTATCAGGGCCTTAGTTAGGGACAGTTTTAGGGCCTGAGTTAGGATTAGTGTCAAGGCCTTACTTAGGACCAATTTTAGGGCTTTAGTTTGGACTAGCAACAAAGCCTTTGTTAGGTATCATGTCGGGGCCTCAGTTAGGTGTAGTGTCAGGGCCATTGTTAGGGACAGTATCAGGGCCTGACTTAGGAGAAGTTCAGGGCCTTAGCCAGGGAAAGTGTCAGGGCCTTAGTTAGGGACATTATCAGGGCCTGAATTAGCAGCAGTGTCAAAAGTCCTCAGTGAGGAGAGTAAGGAGTAAGTCAGGACTCAGGCCCTGACACTGTTCTTAAATAAGGCCCTGACATTACCTGTAACACAGGTCCTGATCTGATTCCTATCATAGGCGCTGATGTTGGACTTAACTAAGGCCCTGACACTGGTCCTAACTAAAGCTGTGACACTACTCTTAACTCAGGCCCTGACACTGTCCCTAACAAAGCCTCTGACACTACTCCTAAATCAGGCACTGACACTGTCCCTAACTAAGGCCCTGACATACACCTAATTCATGCCCTGACACTGTCTCTAACTAAGGCCCTGATACTACTCCAAACTCAGCACTGACACTGTCACTAACTAAGGCCCTGACACTATTCATAGCTCACGCCCTAACACAACTCCTAAATCATGCCCTGACAATGTCCCTAACTAAGGCCCTGACACTATTCCTAACTCAGGCACTGACACAATACTTAAGGAAGGCCCTGACATTACTCCTAACTCAGGCCCTGAAAAGGTGCCTAACTAAGGCCGACACAACTCCTAACTCAGGCACTGACACTGTCCCAAAATAAGGCCCTGAATCTATTCCTAACTGAGGCGCTGATACAATACCTAACGAAGGCACTGATACTACTCCTAACTAAGGCCCTGACACTACTCCTAACTCAGGCAATGACACAGTCCATAACTAAGGCCCTGACACTATTCCTAACTCAGGCACTGACACAATACTTAAGGAAGGCCCTGACATTACTCCTAACTCAGGCCCTGAAAAGGTGCCTAACTAAGGCCGACACAACTCCTAACTCAGGCACTAACACTGTCCCTAAATAAGGCCCTGAAACTATTCCTAACTGAGGCGCTGATACAATACCTAACGAAGGCACTGATGCTACTCCTAACTAAGGCCCTGACACTACTCCTATCTCAAGCAATGACACTGTCCCTAACTTAGGCCCTGACTCTACTCCTGACTCAGGCACTGACACTGGCCCTAACTTAGGCCCTGACACTACTCCCAACTCAGGCACTGACGCTGTCCCTAACTAAGGCTCTGACACTATTCCCAACACAGGCATTGACACTGTCCCTAACTAAGGCCCTCCCATTACTACTTACTTAGGCACTGACACGCTACCTAACTAAGGCCCTGAGACTACTTCTACCTCAGACCCTGACACTGTCCCTAACGAAGGGCCTGATACTACTCCCAACACAGGCACTGACACTCTCCCTAACTAAGGCCTTGACACTACTTTTAACTCATGCCCTGATGCTGTCCCCAAAAAAGACCCTGAGACTATTCCCAACTCAGGCACTGAAACTCTCCCTAACTAAGACCCTGACACTACTCCCATCTCAGCCACTGACACTGTCCCTAATGCCCTGACACTACTCCCAACTCAGGCACTGACACTGTCCCTAACTAGGCCCTGACACTACTCCCAACTCAGGCACTGAAACTGTCCCTAACTAAGGCCCTGACATAAATCCCAACTCCGGCACTGACACTTTCTCTAACTAAGGCCCTGAAACTACTCACAACTCAGGCCCTGACACTGTTCCTAACTACCGGTCTCAGACTACTCCTAACTTAGGCCCTGACACTATTCCTAACACAGTCACTGACACTGTCCCTAACTAAGGTCCTGAGACTATTCCTAACTCAGACCCTGACACTGTCCATAACTTAGGCCATGTCACTACTCCCAACTCAGGCACTGACGCTGTTCCTAAGTAAGGGTCTGACACTACTCCAAACTGAGACACTGACACTCTTCCAAATTAAGGCCTTGACACTACTCTTAACTCAGGCCCTGACACTGTCCATAATAAAGACCCTGACAAAAATCCCAACTTAGGCACTGACAATGTCCGTAACTAAGGCCCTGACACTATTCCCATCTCAGCCACTGACACTGTCCCTACCTATGACCCTGACACTACTCCCAACGCAAGCACTGGCGCTGTCCCTAACTAAGGCACTGGCACTACTCCCAACTCGCCCTGGCGCTGTCCCTAACGAAGGCTCTGACACTACTCCCTATTCAGGCAATGACAGTGTCCCTAACTGAGGCAATGATACTACTCCCAACTCAAGCACTAAGGCTCTGGATCATTGTGATGACAAGCGCCATGGAGCACTGTGATGACAAGGGCCAAGGAGAATTGTGATGACGTGTCCTGGAGCGTTGTGGTGACAAGGGCCATGGAGCATTTTGATGACAGGGGTCATGGGGCATTGTGATGAAAGTGTTCATGGAGCATTGTGATGAAAGTGGTCATGGAACATTGTGATAAAAGTGGTCATGTAGCATTGTGATGAAAAGTGCTATGGAGCATTGGGATGACAGGGGTCATGGAGCATTGTGATGACAAATGCGTGGAGATTTGTGATGACGAGGACCATGGAGCATTGAGATTATAAGGATCATGCAGCATTGTGATGACAGGGGCCATGGAGCATTTTAATGACAAGGGACATGGAGCATTGTGATGACAGAGGTCATGGAGCATTGTGGTGACCAGCGGCATGGAGCATTGTGAAGAAAGGGGTACTGTAACATTGTGATGAAAGGGTCAAGGAGCATTTTGATTACAAGGATCATGGAGCATTGTGATGACAAGGGCCATGGAGCATTGTGATGACAGGGCTCATGTGACATTATGATGACAGTGGTCCTGGAACAATGTGATGAACGTTGTCATGGAGCACTGTGATTACAGGGGTCATGGAGAATTGTGATGACAAAGGCCAGGGAACATTGTGATGACAGGGGTCATGGAGCATTGTGATGAAAACGGACCTGGAGCATTGTGATGGAAGGGGTCATGGCTCATTGTGATGACAGGGGGCCTGGAACATTGTGATGACAGGGGTCACGGGGCATTGTGATGACAAGGGCCATGGCACATTTTGATGACAGTGGTCATATGGCATTTTGAATGACAGGGGCCATGAAGCATTGTGATGACAAGAGTCATGGAGATTTGTGATGACAGGAGGCATGGAGCTTTGTGATTTCACAGGCATGTAGCATTTTAGACAAGGGTCATGGAGCATTGTGATGATAAGGGCATGGAGCATTGTGATGACAATGGCATGTAGCATTGCAATGACAAAGGTCATGGAGCATTGTGATGACAGGGGTTATGGAGCATTGTGATGACAAGGGCGTGGAGCATTGTGATGACAGTGGTCATGGAACATTATGATGATAAGGGCATCGAGCCGAGTTAGGGACAGTCTAGCGGCCTTGGGACTAAATTCAGTGCCTGAATTAGGCACAGCATAAGGTCTTTAGTTAGCATAAGAGGTAGGACATTAGCTCGGGACAGGGTTAGGGTAAAGGCTTGGAATCGTGTCAGGAAATGACCTAAGGATAGTGTGAAGACCTTTGTTACTGAGACCCTCAGGGACTTATTCAGAAGCAGTGTTAGGGCTTCAGGTAAGGACAGCATCAGGGCCTGACTTAAGAAGAGCGACAGGGTCTGAGTGAGGCCTAATGTCAGGCCCTTAGCTGGGGACACTGTCAGGGAATGACTTAGGAGCAGCATCAGTGCCTTTGTTGGATCAGCTTTAGGTTCTTAGTTAAAGACATGACCGGAGCCCTAGTTAGTCACAGCGTCAAGGCCTCAGTTAGGGAAAGCTTCAGGGTCTGAGTTACAGACAGCCTCAGGTCTTCACTTAAAGACAGCGACAGGGCTTTCTTAGGGACAGGGTCAGGACCTTGGTTAGAAATGAGTCAGGATATTAACTCAGGAGAGTGTCAGGATTTTAGTTATTGCTGGCAGCAGGGCCTATATTAAGGACAGATTCCGGGCCTTTGTTAGATTCAGTGTCATGGACTTAGTTAGGAGTAGTCAGGGCCTCAGTTAGGGAGAGCATTAGGATTTCAGTTAGCATAAGATGCAGGAGATCATCTCGGGACAGAGTCAGGTTCCAGGCCAGAGATAGTGAAAGGAAATGACCAAGGGATAACGAGAAGACCTTAGTTATTGAGAGCATCAGGGCCTTAGTTAGCAGCAGCGTGAGGGCCTTAATCAGGATCAGTGCCAGGGCTTGATGTACGGACAGCGTCAGAGCCTAACTAAGGTACAGCAACAGGGCCTAAGTGAGGCCTATCTTTAGGGCCTGAGTAAGGGACAGTATCAGGGCATGACTTAGGAGCAGCATAAAGGCCTCTGTAGGATCAGCATTAGGGTCTTCGTTAAAGCTATTATCAGGGCCTCCGTTAGGGATAGCCTCAAGGTCTCACTTAGGGACAGCGTCAGGGCTTACTTTGGGAAAGTTTCAGGACCTTGGGAAGACATGGGTCAGGATATTAGCTCAGGATAATGTCAGGTGTTCAGATATTGACGGCAGCAGGGCCTTAGTTAGAGGCAGTGTCAGGGCCTAAGTTAGGACTAGCATCAGAGCCTTTGTTAGGTACAGTGTCAGTGACTGAGTTAGGTGTAGTGTCAGAGCCTTAGTTAGGGACAGTGTCAGGGCCTGCATTAGGACGAGCCTCCAGGCCTCATTTAGGGACAGGTTCACGGCCTCGGACCTAAATTCAGGGCCTCATTTAGGGACAGAATCAGGGATTTAGCTAGCATAAGGGGATCTACAGCTGAAAGCAACCTGAACACCACCACAAGCAGATGCAGAAGTGAACCATGCACGCTCCTATGAAGGAATATTCCACAGCAGTTGAGTACATTTTGTTTAAAATTATTAACACTCTAAAAATTATGTTTTGAAGAAAACTATATTCAGAAGATGAAAGAATCTCGTTCTAAAGAATCTCTTTAGCTAATCTCGACATTAGCTAAAGAGAAGGTTAGGTTAAGGTCTAGGGAGAGTGTCAGGAAATGACCTAGGGATAGTGTCAAGACCTTAGTTACTTAGCACATCAGGACCTAATTTAGGAGCAGTGAGTGTCAGGGCTTCGGGTAGGAACAGCGTCAGAGCCTGACTTCGGGAGTGGGACAGGGCCTGAGTGAGGCCTAGCGTCAGGGCCTTAGCTAGAGACAGTGTCAGGGCATGACTTAGGAGCAGCATAAGAGCCACGGTAGGATCAGCCTCAGGGGCTATGTTAAAGACATTATCAGGGCCTCTGTTAGGGACAGCCTCAAGGCCTCACTTAGAGACAGCATCAGGGCTTCCTTAGGGACAGTTTCAGGACCTTGGTAAGAGATGGGTCAAGAAATTAGCTCAGGATAGTGTCAGGACTTTAGATATTGACGGCAGCAGGGCCTTAGTTAGGGACAGTGTCAGGCCCTGAATTAGGACGAACATCGAGGCCTTAGGTACGGACAGGGTCACAGCCTCGAGAGTAATTTTAGGCCCTTAGTTAAGGACAGCAGCAGGGCTGTATTTAGCATAAGAGGCACGACATTTGCTAGGGACAGGGTCAGGTTATGGTCTAGGCAGAGTGTCAGGAAAGGACCTAAGCATAGTGTCAAAACCTTAGTTCCTGAGAGTATCAGATCCTTATTTAGAACCAGTGTCAGGGCTTCAGGTAGGGACAGCATCAGAGCCTGACTTAGGGAGAGTGACAGGGCCTGAGTGAGGCCCAGCGTCAGGCCCTTAGCTGAGGACACTGTCAGGGCATGACTTAGGAACAGAATCAGCGCCTCTGTTGGATCAGCCTTAGCGTCTTTGTTACAGATATGATCAGGGCCTGACTTAGTCACAGCTTCAAGGCCTCAGTTAGGGAAAGCTTCAGGGCCTGAGTTAGGGACAGCCTCAGTTCTTAACATAGGGACAGCGACAGGGCTTTCTTAGGGACAGTGTCAGGACCTGGGTTAGAAATATGTCAGGATATTAACTCAGGCTAGTGTCCAGTTTTTAGTTATTGCTGACAGCAGGGCCTATATTAGGGGCAAATTCTGAGCCTTACTTAGAGACAGTGTCAGGGCCTGAGTTAGGACTAGCATCAGAGCCCTTGTAAAGTACAGTGTCAGGGACTGAGTTAGGTGTAGTGTCAGGACTTTAGTTTGGGACAGTGTCAGCGCCTCAGTTAGGATGAGCCTCCAACCTCAGTTAGGGACAGGATGAGGGCTTCGGGACTAATTTCAGGCTCCTAGTTAGAGACAGCATCAGGGATTTAGTTAGAATAAGAGGCTCGACAATAGCTAAAGACAAGTTTAGGTTAAGATCTAGGGATAGTGTCAGGAAATGACCTAGGGATAGTGTCAAGACCATAGCTAATTAGAGCATCAGTGCCTAATTTAGGCCCAGTGTCAGGGCTTCAGGTAGGGACAGAGTCTGAGCCTGACTTAGGGAGAGCGACAGGGCCTGAGTGATGCCTAGAGTCAGGGCCTTAGCTATGGACAGCGTCAGGGCATGACATAAGATCAACATAAGGGTCTCTGTAAGATCAGCATTAGAGTTTAGTTAAAGACATTATCAGGACCTCTGTGAGGGACAGCCTCAGGGCCTCACTTAGGGACAGTGTCAGGGCTAACTTTGGGAGAGTTTCAGGACCTTGGTAAGACATGGGTCAGGATATCAGCTCAGGATAATGTCAGGACTTTAGATATTGATGGTAGCAGCGCCTACGTTAGGGAAAGTTTCAAGGCGTTAGTTAGGAGTAGCGGGCCTCTGATAGGTCCAGTGTCAGATCCTCAGTTAGCAATAGTGTTAGGGCCTTAGTTAGGGACAGTGTCAGGGCCGGATGTAGGGCGAGCATCTAGGCCTTAGTTCGGGACAGTTTCATGGTCTTGGGACTAAATGCAGTGCCTGAGGTAGGCACAGCCTAAGGGCTTCAGTTAGCATAAGAGGCAGGACATTAGCTAGTGACCGTGTCAGTTTAACATCTAGGGATAGTGTCAGGAAATGACCTAAGGATAGTGTGAAGACCTTTGTTACGGAGACTCTCAGGGCCTTATTCAGAACCAGGGTTAGGGCTTCAGGTAGGGACAGCATCAGAGCCTGACTTAGGGAGAGTGTTAGGGTCTGAGTGAGGCCTAGCCTCAGACACTTAGTGGGGGACACTATCGGGGCATGATTTAGGAGAAGCATCACGGCCTCTGTTGGATCAGCCTTAGGGTCTTAGTTAAAGACATGATCAGGGTCTGAGTTAGTCACAGCATCAAGGCTTGAGTTAGTTAGGGAAAGCTTCAGGGCCTCACTTAGGGAGAGCGTCAGGGCTGACTTTGGTACAGTTTCAGGACCTTGGAAAGACATAGGTCAGGATATTAGCTCAGGATAATGTCAGGACTTTTGATAATGATGGCAGCAGGGGCTTAGTTACAGACGGTTTCATGGCCTGAGTTAGGCCTAGCATCAGAGACTTTGTTAGGTACAGTGTAATGGACTGAGTTAGGAGTAGTGTCAGGGCCTTGCTTAGGGACAGTGTCAGGGTCTGATTTAGGTGTACTGTCTGAGACCTAGTTAGGGACAGTGCTAGGGCCTGAGTTAGGATTAGTGTCAAGGCCTTATTTAGGACCAGTTTCAGGGCCTTAGTTTGGACTAGCATCAGAGCCATTGTTAGGAATCGTATGAGGGCCTGAGTTAGGCATACTATCAGGGCCTTAGTTAGGGACAGTTTTAGGGCCTGAGTTGGGATTAGTGTCAAGGCCTTACTTAGGACCAATTTTAGGGCTTTAGTTTGGACTAGCAACAAAGCCTTTGTTAGGTATCATGTCGGGGCCTCAGTTAGGTGTAGTGTCAGGGCCATTGTTAGGGACAGTATCAGGGCCTGACTTAGGAGAAGTTCAGGGCCTTAGCCAGGGAAAGTGTCAGGGCCTTAGTTAGGGACATTATCAGGGCCTGAATTAGCAGCAGTGTCAAAAGTCCTCAGTGAGGAGAGTAAGGAGTAAGTCAGGACTCAGGCCCTGACACTGTTCTTAAATAAGGCCCTGACATTACCTGTAACACAGGTCCTGATCTGATTCCTATCATAGGCGCTGATGTTGGACTTAACTAAGGCCCTGACACTGGTCCTAACTAAAGCTGTGACACTACTCTTAACTCAGGCCCTGACACTGTCCCTAACAAAGCCTCTGACACTACTCCTAAATCAGGCACTGACACTGTCCCTATCTAAGGCCCTGACATACACCTAATTCAGGACCTGACACTGTCTCTAACTAAGGCCCTGATACTACTCCAAACTCAGCACTGACACTGTCACTAACTAAGGCCCTGACACTATTCATAGCTCACGCACTAACACAATTCCTAAATCATGCCCTGACAATGTCCCTAACTAAGGCCCTGACACTATTCCTAACTCAGGCACTGACACAATACTTAAGGAAGGCCCTGACATTACTCCTAACTCAGGCCCTGAAAAGGTGCCTAACTAAGGCCGACACAACTCCTAACTCAGGCACTAACACTGTCCCTAAATAAGGCCCTGAAACTATTCCTAACTGAGGCGCTGATAGAATACCTAACGAAGGCACTGATGCTACTCCTAACTAAGGCCCTGACACTACTCCTATCTCAAGCAATGACACTGTCCCTAACTTAGGCCCTGACTCTACTCCTGACTCAGGCACTGACGCTGTCCCTAACTAAGGCTCTGACACTACTCCCAACACAGGCATTGACACTGTCCCTAACTAAGGCCCTCCCATTACTACTTACTTAGGCACTGACACGCTACCTAACTAAGGCCCTGAGACTACTTCTACCTCAGACCCTGACACTGTCCCTAACGAAGGGCCTGATACTACTCCCAACACAGGCACTGACACTCTCCCTAACTAAGGCCTTGACACTACTTTTAACTCATGCCCTGATGCTGTCCCCAAAAAAGACCCTGAGACTATTCCCAACTCAGGCACTGACACTCTCCCTAACTAAGACCCTGACACTACTCCCATCTCAGCCACTGACACTGTCCCTAATGCCCTGACACTACTCCCAACTCAGGCACTGACACTGTCCCTAACTAGGCCCTGACACTACTCCCAACTCAGGCACTGAAACTGTCCCTAACTAAGGCCCTGACATAAATCCCAACTCCGGCACTGACACTTTCTCTAACTAAGGCCCTGAAACTACTCACAACTCAGGCCCTGACACTGTTCCTAACTACCGGTCTCAGACTACTCCTAACTTAGGCCCTGACACTATTCCTAACACAGTCACTGACACTGTCCCTAACTAAGGTCCTGAGACTATTCCTAACTCAGACCCTGACACTGTCCATAACTTAGGCCATGTCACTACTCCCAACTCAGGCACTGACACTGTCCCTAATGCCCTGACACTACTCCCAACTCAGGCACTGACACTGTCCCTAACTAGGCCCTGACACTACTCCCAACTCAGGCACTGAAACTGTCCCTAACTAAGGCCCTGACATAAATCCCAACTCCGGCACTGACACTTTCTCTAACTAAGGCCCTGAAACTACTCACAACTCAGGCCCTGACACTGTTCCTAACTACCGGTCTCAGACTACTCCTAACTTAGGCCCTGACACTATTCCTAACACAGTCACTGACACTGTCCCTAACTAAGGTCCTGAGACTATTCCTAACTCAGACCCTGACACTGTCCATAACTTAGGCCATGTCACTACTCCCAACTCAGGCACTGACGCTGTTCCTAAGTAAGGGTCTGACACTACTCCAAACTGAGACACTGACACTCTTCCAAATTAAGGCCTTGACACTACTCTTAACTCAGGCCCTGACACTGTCCATAATAAAGACCCTGACAAAAATCCCAACTTAGGCACTGACAATGTCCGTAACTAAGGCCCTGACACTATTCCCATCTCAGCCACTGACACTGTCCCTACCTATGACCCTGACACTACTCCCAACGCAAGCACTGGCGCTGTCCCTAACTAAGGCACTGGCACTACTCCCAACTCGCCCTGGCGCTGTCCCTAACGAAGGCTCTGACACTACTCCCTATTCAGGCAATGACAGTGTCCCTAACTGAGGCAATGATACTACTCCCAACTCAAGCACTAAAGCTCTGGATCATTGTGATGAAAAGCGCCATGGAGCACTGTGATGACAAGGGCCAAGGAGAATTGTGATGACGTGTCCTGGAGCATTGTGGTGACAAGGGCCATGGAGCATTTTGATGACAGGGGTCATGGGGCATTGTGATGAAAGTGTTCATGGAGCATTGTGATGAAAGTGGTCATGGAACATTGTGATAAAAGTGGTCATGTAGCATTGTGATGAAAAGTGCTATGGAGCATTGGGATGACAGGGGTCATGGAGCATTGTGATGACAAATGCGTGGAGATTTGTGATGACGAGGACCATGGAGCATTGAGATTATAAGGATCATGCAGCATTGTGATGACAAGGGCCATGGAGCATTTTAATGACAAGGGACATGGAGCATTGTGATGACAGAGGTCATGGAGCATTGTGGTGACCAGCGGCATGGAGCATTGTGAAGAAAGGGGTACTGTAACATTGTGATGAAAGGGTCAAGGAGCATTTTGATTACAAGGATCATGGAGCATTGTGATGACAAGGGCCATGGAGCATTGTGATGACAGGGCTCATGTGACATTATGATGACAGTGGTCCTGGAACAATGTGATGAACGTTGTCATGGAGCACTGTGATTACAGGGGTCATGGAGAATTGTGATGACAAAGGCCAGGGAACATTGTGATGACAGGGGTCATGGAGCATTGTGATGAAAACGGACCTGGAGCATTGTGATGGAAGGGGTCATGGCTCATTGTGATGACAGGGGGCCTGGAACATTGTGATGACAGGGGTCACGGGGCATTGTGATGACAAGGGCCATGGCACATTTTGATGACAGTGGTCCTATGGCATTTTGAATGACAGGGGCCATGAAGCATTGTGATGACAAGAGTCATGGAGATTTGTGATGACAGGAGGCATGGAGCTTTGTGATTTCACAGGCATGTAGCATTTTAGACAAGGGTCATGGAGCATTGTGATGATAAGGGCATGGAGCATTGTGATGACAATGGCATGTAGCATTGCAATGACAAAGGTCATGGAGCATTGTGATGACAGGGGTTATGGAGCATTGTGATGACAAGGGCGTGGAGCATTGTGATGACAGTGGTCATGGAACATTGTGATGATAAGGGCATCGAGCCGAGTTAGGGACAGTCTAGCGGCCTTGGGACTAAATTCAGTGCCTGAATTAGGCACAGCATAAGGTCTTTAGTTAGCATAAGAGGTAGGACATTAGCTCGGGACAGGGTTAGGCTAAAGGCTTGGAATCGTGTCAGGAAATGACCTAAGGATAGTGTGAAGACCTTTGTTACTGAGACCCTCAGGGACTTATTCAGAAGCAGTGTTAGGGCTTCAGGTAAGGACAGCATCAGGGCCTGACTTAAGAAGAGCGACAGGGTCTGAGTGAGGCCTAATGTCAGGCCCTTAGCTGGGGACACTGTCAGGGAATGACTTAGGAGCAGCATCAGTGCCTTTGTTGGATCAGCTTTAGGTTCTTAGTTAAAGACATGACCGGAGCCCTAGTTAGTCACAGCGTCAAGGCCTCAGTTAGGGAAAGCTTCAGGGTCTGAGTTACAGACAGCCTCAGGTCTTCACTTAAAGACAGCGACAGGGCTTTCTTAGGGACAGGGTCAGGACCTTGGTTAGAAATGAGTCAGGATATTAACTCAGGAGAGTGTCAGGATTTTAGTTATTGCTGGCAGCAGGGCCTATATTAAGGACAGATTCCGGGCCTTTGTTAGATTCAGTGTCATGGACTTAGTTAGGAGTAGTCAGGGCCTCAGTTAGGGAGAGCATTAGGATTTCAGTTAGCATAAGATGCAGGAGATCATCTCGGGACAGAGTCAGGTTCCAGGCCAGAGATAGTGAAAGGAAATGACCAAGGGATAACGAGAAGACCTTAGTTATTGAGAGCATCAGGGCCTTAGTTAGCAGCAGCGTGAGTGCTTTAATCAGGACCAGTGCCAGGGCTTGATGTATGGACAGCATCAGAGCCTAACTAAGGTACAGCAACAGGGCCTAAGTGAGGCCTATCTTTAGGGCCTGAGTAAGGGACAGTATCAGGGCATGACTTAGGAGCAGCATAAAGGCCTCTGTAGGATCAGCATTAGGGTCTTCGTTAAAGCTATTATCAGGGCCTCCGTTAGGGATAGCCTCAAGGTCTCACTTAGGGACAGCGTCAGGGCTTACTTTGGGAAAGTTTCAGGACCTTGGGAAGACATGGGTCAGGATATTAGCTCAGGATAATGTCAGGTGTTCAGATATTGACGGCAGCAGGGCCTTAGTTAGAGGCAGTGTCAGGGCCTAAGTTAGGACTAGCATCAGAGCCTTTGTTAGGTACAGTGTCAGTGACTGAGTTAGGTGTAGTGTCAGAGCCTTAGTTAGGGACAGTGTCAGGGCCTGCATTAGGACGAGCCTCCAGGCCTCATTTAGGGACAGGTTCACGGCCTCGGACCTAAATTCAGGGCCTCATTTAGGGACAGAATCAGGGATTTAGCTAGCATAAGGGGATCTACAGCTGAAAGCAACCTGAACACCACCACAAGCAGATGCAGAAGTGAACCATGCACGCTCCTATGAAGGAATATTCCACAGCAGTTGAGTACATTTTGTTTAAAATTATTAACACTCTAAAAATTATGTTTTGAAGAAAACTATATTCAGAAGATGAAAGAATCTCGTTCTAAAGAATCTCTTTAGCTAATCTCGACATTAGCTAAAGAGAAGGTTAGGTTAAGGTCTAGGGAGAGTGTCAGGAAATGACCTAGGGATAGTGTCAAGACCTTAGTTACTTAGCACATCAGGACCTAATTTAGGAGCAGTGAGTGTCAGGGCTTCGGGTAGGAACAGCGTCAGAGCCTGACTTCGGGAGTGGGACAGGGCATGAGTGAGGCCTAGCGTCAGGGCCTTAGCTAGAGACAGTGTCAGGGCATGACTTAGGAGCAGCATAAGAGCCACGGTAGGATCAGCCTCAGGGGCTATGTTAAAGACATTATCAGGGCCTCTGTTAGGGACAGCCTCAAGGCCTCACTTAGAGACAGCATCAGGGCTTCCTTAGGGACAGTTTCAGGACCTTGGTAAGAGATGGGTCAAGAAATTAGCTCAGGATAGTGTCAGGACTTTAGATATTGACGGCAGCAGGGCCTTAGTTAGGGACAGTGTCAGGCCCTGAATTAGGACGAACATCGAGGTCTTAGGTACGGACAGGGTCACAGCCTCGAGAGTAATTTTAGGCCCTTAGTTAAGGACAGCAGCAGGGCTGTATTTAGCATAAGAGGCACGACATTTGCTAGGGACAGGGTCAGGTTATGGTCTAGGCAGAGTGTCAGGAAAGGACCTAAGCATAGTGTCAAAACCTTAGTTCCTGAGTGTATCAGATCCTTATTTAGAACCAGTGTCAGGGCTTCAGGTAGGGACAGCATCAGAGCCTGACTTAGGGAGAGCGACAGGGCCTGAGTGAGGCCTAGCGTCAGGCCCTTAGCTGAGGACACTGTCAGGGCATGACTTAGGAACAGAATCAGCGCCTCTGTTGGATCAGCCTTAGCGTCTTTGTTACAGATATGATCAGGGCCTGACTTAGTCACAGCTTCAAGGCCTCAGTTAGGGAAAGCTTCAGGGCCTGAGTTAGGGACAGCCTCAGTTCTTAACATAGGGACAGCGACAGGGCTTTCTAAGGAGACAGTGTCAGGACCTGGGTTAGAAATAAGTCAGGATATTAACTCAGGCTAGTGCCCAGTTTTTAGTTATTGCTGACAGCAGGGCCTATATTAGGGAAAATTCTGAGCCTTACTTAGAGAGAGTGTCAGGGCCTCAGTTAGGACTAGCATCAGAGCCCTTGTAAAGTACAGTGTCAGGGACTGAGTTAGGTGTAGTGTCAGGGCTTTAGTTAGGGACAGTGTCAGCACCTCAGTTAGGATGAGCCTCCAACCTCAGTTAGGGACAGGATGAGGGCTTCGGGACTAATTTCAGGCTCCTAGTTAGAGACAGCATCAGGGATTTAGTTAGCATAAGAGGCTCGACAATAGCTAAAGACAAGTTTAGGTTAAGATCTAGGGATAGTGTCAGGAAATGACCTAGGGATAGTGTCAAGACCATAGCTAATTAGAGCATCAGTGCCTAATTTAGGCCCAGTGTCAGGGCTTCAGGTAGGGACAGAGTCTGAGCCTGACTTAGGGAGAGCGACAGGGCCTGAGTGATGCCTAGAGTCAGGGCCTTAGCTATGGACAGCGTCAGGGCATGACATAAGATCAACATAAGGGTCTCTGTAAGATCAGCATTAGAGTTTAGTTAAAGACATTATCAGGACCTCTGTGAGGGACAGCCTCAGGGCCTCACTTAGGGACAGTGTCAGGGCTAACTTTGGGAGAGTTTCAGGACCTTGGTAAGACATGGGTCAGGATATTAGCTCAGGATAATGTCAGGACTTTAGATATTGATGGCAGCAGCGCCTACGTTAGGGAAAGTTTCAAGGCGTTAGTTAGGAGTAGCGGGCCTCTGATAGGTCTAGTGTCAGATCCTCAGTTAGCAATAGTGTTAGGGCCTTAGTTAGGGACAGTGTCAGGGCCGGATGTAGGGCGAGCATCTAGGCCTTAGTTCGGGACAGTTTCATGGTCTTGGGACTAAATGCAGTGCCTGAGGTAGGCACAGCCTAAGGGCTTCAGTTAGCATAAGAGGCAGGACATTAGCTAGTGACCGTGTCAGTTTAACATCTAGGGATAGTGTCAGGAAATGACCTAAGGATAGTGTGAAGACCTTTGTTACGGAGACTCTCAGGGCCTTATTCAGAACCAGGGTTAGGGCTTCAGGTAGGGACAGCATCAGAGCCTGACTTAGGGAGAGTGTTAGGGTCTGAGTGAGGCCTAGCCTCAGACACTTAGTGGGGGACACTATCGGGGCATGATTTAGGAGAAGCATCACGGCCTCTGTTGGATCAGCCTTAGGGTCTTAGTTAAAGACATGATCAGGGTCTGAGTTAGTCACAGCATCAAGGCTTGAGTTAGTTAGGGAAAGCTTCAGGGCCTCACTTAGGGAGAGCGTCAGGGCTGACTTTGGTACAGTTTCAGGACCTTGGAAAGACATAGGTCAGGATATTAGCTCAGGATAATGTCAGGACTTTTGATAATGATGGCAGCAGGGGCTTAGTTACAGACGGTTTCATGGCCTGAGTTAGGCCTAGCATCAGAGACTTTGTTAGGTACAGTGTAATGGACTGAGTTAGGAGTAGTGTCAGGGCCTTGCTTAGGGACAGTGTCAGGGTCTGATTTAGGTGTACTGTCTGAGACCTAGTTAGGGACAGTGCTAGGGCCTGAGTTAGGATTAGTGTCAAGGCCTTATTTAGGACCAGTTTCAGGGCCTTAGTTTGGACTAGCATCAGAGCCATTGTTAGGAATCGTATGAGGGCCTGAGTTAGGCATACTATCAGGGCCTTAGTTAGGGACAGTTTTAGGGCCTGAGTTGGGATTAGTGTCAAGGCCTTACTTAGGACCAATTTTAGGGCTTTAGTTTGGACTAGCAACAAAGCCTTTGTTAGGTATCATGTCGGGGCCTCAGTTAGGTGTAGTGTCAGGGCCATTGTTAGGGACAGTATCAAGGCCTGACTTAGGAGAAGTTCAGGGCCTTAGCCAGGGAAAGTGTCAGGGCCTTAGTTAGGGACATTATCAGGGCCTGAATTAGCAGCAGTGTCAAAAGTCCTCAGTGAGGAGAGTAAGGAGTAAATCAGGACTCAGGCCCTGACACTGTTCTTAAATAAGGCCCTGACATTACGTGTAACACAGGTCCTGATCTGATTCCTATCATAGGCGCTGATATTGGACTTAACTAAGGCCCTGACACTGGTCCTAACTAAAGCTGTGACACTACTCTTAACTCAGGCCCTGACACTGTCCCTAACAAAGCCTCTGACACTACTCCTAAATCAGGCACTGACACTGTCCCTAACTAAGGCCCTGACATACACCTAATTCATGCCCTGACACTGTCTCTAACTAAGGCCCTGATACTACTCCAAACTCAGCACTGACACTGTCACTAACTAAGGCCCTGACACTATTCATAGCTCACGCCCTAACACAACTCCTAAATCATGCCCTGACAATGTCCCTAACTAAGGCCCTGACACTATTCCTAACTCAGGCACTGACACAATACTTAAGGAAGGCCCTGACATTACTCCTAACTCAGGCCCTGAAAAGGTGCCTAACTAAGGCCGACACAACTCCTAACTCAGGCACTGACACTGTCCCAAAATAAGGCCCTGAATCTATTCCTAACTGAGGCGCTGATACAATACCTAACGAAGGCACTGATACTACTCCTAACTAAGGCCCTGACACTACTCCTATCTCAAGCAATGACACTGTCCCTAACTTAGGCCCTGACTCTACTCCTGACTCAGGCACTGACACTGGCCCTAACTTAGGCCCTGACACTACTCCCAACTCAGGCACTGACGCTGTCCCTAACTAAGGCTCTGACACTACTCCCAACACAGGCATTGACACTGTCCCTAACTAAGGCCCTCCCATTACTACTTACTTAAGCACTGACACGCTACCTAACTAAGGCCCTGAGACTACTTCTACCTCAGACCCTGACACTGTCCCTAACGAAGGGCCTGATACTACTCCCAACACAGGCACTGACACTCTCCCTAACTAAGGCCTTGACACTACTTTTAACTCATGCCCTGATGCTGTCCCCAAAAAAGACCCTGAGACTATTCCCAACTCAGGCACTGACACTCTCCCTAACTAAGACCCTGACACTACTCCCATCTCAGCCACTGACACTGTCCCTAATGCCCTGACACTACTCCCAACTCAGGCACTGACACTGTCCCTAACTAGGCCCTGACACTACTCCCAACTCAGGCACTGAAACTGTCCCTAACTAAGGCCCTGACATAAATCCCAACTCCGGCACTGACACTTTCTCTAACTAAGGCCCTGAAACTACTCACAACTCAGGCCCTGACACTGTTCCTAACTACCGGTCTCAGACTACTCCTAACTTAGGCCCTGACACTATTCCTAACACAGTCACTGACACTGTCCCTAACTAAGGTCCTGAGACTATTCCTAACTCAGACACTGACACTGTCCATAACTTAGGCCATGTCACTACTCCCAACTCAGGCACTGACGCTGTTCCTAAGTAAGGGTCTGACACTACTCCAAACTGAGACACTGACACTCTTCCAAATTAAGGCCTTGACACTACTCTTAACTCAGGCCCTGACACTGTCTATAATAAAGACCCTGACAAAAATCCCAACTTAGGCACTGACAATGTCCGTAACTAAGGCCCTGACACTATTCCCATCTCAGCCACTGGCACTGTCCCTACCTATGACCCTGACACTACTCCCAACGCAAGCAATGGCGCTGTCCCTAACTAAGGCACTGGCACTACTCCCAACTCGCCCTGGCGCTGTCCCTAACGAAGGCTCTGACACTACTCCCTATTCAGGCAATGACAGTGTCCCTAACTGAGGCAATGATACTAATCCCAACTCAAGCACTAAGGCTCTGGATCATTGTGATGACAAGCGCCATGGAGCACTGTGATGACAAGGGCCAAGGAGAATTGTGATGACGTGTCCTGGAGCGTTGTGGTGACAAGGGCCATGGAGCATTTTGATGACAGGGGTCATGGGGCATTGTGATGAAAGTGTTCATGGAGCATTGTGATGAAAGTGGTCATGGAACATTGTGATAAAAGTGGTCATGTAGCATTGTGATGAAAAGTGCTATGGAGCATTGGGATGACAGGGGTCATGGAGCATTGTGATGACAAATGCGTGGAGATTTGTGATGACGAGGACCATGGAGCATTGAGATTATAAGGATCATGCAGCATTGTGATGACAGGGGCCATGGAGCATTTTAATGACAAGGGACATGGAGCATTGTGATGACAGAGGTCATGGAGCATTGTGGTGACCAGCGGCATGGAGCATTGTGAAGAAAGGGGTACTGTAACATTGTGATGAAAGGGTCAAGGAGCATTTTGATTACAAGGATCATGGAGCATTGTGATGACAAGGGCCATGGAGCATTGTGATGACAGGGCTCATGTGACATTATGATGACAGTGGTCCTGGAACAATGTGATGAACGTTGTCATGGAGCACTGTGATTACAGGGGTCATGGAGAATTGTGATGACAAAGGCCAGGGAACATTGTGATGACAGGGGTCATGGAGCATTGTGATGAAAACGGACCTGGAGCATTGTGATGGAAGGGGTCATGGCTCATTGTGATGACAGGGGGCCTGGAACATTGTGATGACAGGGGTCACGGGGCATTGTGATGACAAGGGCCATGGCACATTTTGATGACAGTGGTCCTATGGCATTTTGAATGACAGGGGCCATGAAGCATTGTGATGACAAGAGTCATGGAGATTTGTGATGACAGGAGGCATGGAGCTTTGTGATTTCACAGGCATGTAGCATTTTAGACAAGGGTCATGGAGCATTGTGATGATAAGGGCATGGAGCATTGTGATGACAATGGCATGTAGCATTGCAATGACAAAGGTCATGGAGCATTGTGATGACAGGGGTTATGGAGCATTGTGATGACAAGGGCGTGGAGCATTGTGATGACAGTGGTCATGGAACATTGTGATGATAAGGGCATCGAGCCGAGTTAGGGACAGTCTAGCGGCCTTGGGACTAAATTCAGTGCCTGAATTAGGCACAGCATAAGGTCTTTAGTTAGCATAAGAGGTAGGACATTAGCTCGGGACAGGGTTAGGGTAAAGGCTTGGAATCGTGTCAGGAAATGACCTAAGGATAGTGTGAAGACCTTTGTTACTGAGACCCTCAGGGACTTATTCAGAAGCAGTGTTAGGGCTTCAGGTAAGGACAGCATCAGGGCCTGACTTAAGAAGAGCGACAGGGTCTGAGTGAGGCCTAATGTCAGGCCCTTAGCTGGGGACACTGTCAGGGAATGACTTAGGAGCAGCATCAGTGCCTTTGTTGGATCAGCTTTAGGTTCTTAGTTAAAGACATGACCGGAGCCCTAGTTAGTCACAGCGTCAAGGCCTCAGTTAGGGAAAGCTTCAGGGTCTGAGTTACAGACAGCCTCAGGTCTTCACTTAAAGACAGCGACAGGGCTTTCTTAGGGACAGGGTCAGGACCTTGGTTAGAAATGAGTCAGGATATTAACTCAGGAGAGTGTCAGGATTTTAGTTATTGCTGGCAGCAGGGCCTATATTAAGGACAGATTCCGGGCCTTTGTTAGATTCAGTGTCATGGACTTAGTTAGGAGTAGTCAGGGCCTCAGTTAGGGAGAGCATTAGGATTTCAGTTAGCATAAGATGCAGGAGATCATCTCGGGACAGAGTCAGGTTCCAGGCCAGAGATAGTGAAAGGAAATGACCAAGGGATAACGAGAAGACCTTAGTTATTGAGAGCATCAGGGCCTTAGTTAGCAGCAGCGTGAGTGCTTTAATCAGGACCAGTGCCAGGGCTTGATGTATGGACAGCATCAGAGCCTAACTAAGGTACAGCAACAGGGCCTAAGTGAGGCCTATCTTTGGGGCCTGAGTAAGGGACAGTATCAGGGCATGACTTAGGAGCAGCAGAAAGGCCTCTGTAGGATCAGCATTAGGGTCTTCGTTAAAGCTAGTATCAGGGCCTCCGTTAGGGATAGCCTCAAGGCCTCACTTAGGGACAGCATCAGGGCTTACTTTGGGACAGTTTCAGGACCTTGGTAAGACATGGGTCAGGCTATTAGCTCAGGAGAATATCAGGTGTTCAGATATTGACGGCAGCAGGGCCTTAGTTAGAGGCAGCATCAGGCCTAAGTTAGGACTAGCATCAGAGCCTTTGATAGGTACAGTGTCAGTGACTGAGTTAGGTGTAGTGTCAGAGCCTTAGTTAGGGACAGTGTCAGGGCCTGCATTAGGACGAGCCTCCAGGCCTCAGTTAGGGACAGGTTCACGGCCTCGGACCTAAATTCAGGGCCTCATTTAGGGACAGAATCAGGGATTTAGCTAGCATAAGGGGATCTACAGCTGAAAGCAACCTGAACACCACCACAAGCAGATGCAGAAGTGAACCATGCACGCTCCTATGAAGGAATATTCCACAGCAGTTGAGTACATTTTGTTTAAAATTATTAACACTCTAAAAATTATGTTTTGAAGAAAACTATATTCAGAAGATGAAAGAATCTCGTTCTAAAGAATCTCTTTAGCTAATCTCGACATTAGCTAAAGAGAAGGTTAGGTTAAGGTCTAGGGAGAGTGTCAGGAAATGACCTAGGGATAGTGTCAAGACCTTAGTTACTTAGCACATCAGGACCTAATTTAGGAGCAGTGAGTGTCAGGGCTTCGGGTAGGAACAGCGTCAGAGCCTGACTTCGGGAGTGGGACAGGGCCTGAGTGAGGCCTAGCGTCAGGGCCTTAGCTAGAGACAGTGTCAGGGCATGACTTAGGAGCAGCATAAGAGCCACGGTAGGATCAGCCTCAGGGGCTATGTTAAAGACATTATCAGGGCCTCTGTTAGGGACAGCCTCAAGGCCTCACTTAGAGACAGCATCAGGGCTTCCTTAGGGACAGTTTCAGGACCTTGGTAAGAGATGGGTCAAGAAATTAGCTCAGGATAGTGTCAGGACTTTAGATATTGACGGCAGCAGGGCCTTAGTTAGGGACAGTGTCAGGCCCTGAATTAGGACGAACATCGAGGCCTTAGGTACGGACAGGGTCACAGCCTCGAGAGTAATTTTAGGCCCTTAGTTAAGGACAGCAGCAGGGCTGTATTTAGCATAAGAGGCACGACATTTGCTAGGGACAGGGTCAGGTTATGGTCTAGGCAGAGTGTCAGGAAAGGACCTAAGCATAGTGTCAAAACCTTAGTTCCTGAGAGTATCAGATCCTTATTTAGAACCAGTGTCAGGGCTTCAGGTAGGGACAGCATCAGAGCCTGACTTAGGGAGAGCGACAGGGCCTGAGTGAGGCCTAGCATCAGGCCCTTAGCTGAGGACACTGTCAGGGCATGACTTAGGAACAGAATCAGCGCCTCTGTTGGATCAGCCTTAGCGTCTTTGTTACAGATATGATCAGGGCCTGACTTAGTCACAGCTTCAAGGCCTCAGTTAGGGAAAGCTTCAGGGCCTGAGTTAGGGACAGCCTCAGTTCTTAACATAGGGACAGCGACAGGGCTTTCTTAGGGACAGTGTCAGGACCTGGGTTAGAAATAAGTCAGGATATTAACTCAGGCTAGTGCCCAGTTTTTAGTTATTGCTGACAGCAGGGCCTATATTAGGGAAAATTCTGAGCCTTACTTAGAGAGAGTGTCAGGGCCTCAGTTAGGACTAGCATCAGAGCCCTTGTAAAGTACAGTGTCAGGGACTGAGTTAGGTGTAGTGTCAGGGCTTTAGTTAGGGACAGTGTCAGCGCCTCAGTTAGGATGAGCCTCCAACCTCAGTTAGGGACAGGATGAGGGCTTCGGGACTAATTTCAGGCTCCTAGTTAGAGACAGCATCAGGGATTTAGTTAGCATAAGAGGCTCGACAATAGCTAAAGACAAGTTTAGGTTAAGATCTAGGGATAGTGTCAGGAAATGACCTAGGGATAGTGTCAAGACCATAGCTAATTAGAGCATCAGTGCCTAATTTAGGCCCAGTGTCAGGGCTTCAGGTAGGGACAGAGTCTGAGCCTGACTTAGGGAGAGCGACAGGGCCTGAGTGATGCCTAGAGTCAGGGCCTTAGCTATGGACAGCGTCAGGGCATGACATAAGATCAACATAAGGGTCTCTGTAAGATCAGCATTAGAGTTTAGTTAAAGACATTATCAGGACCTCTGTGAGGGACAGCCTCAGGGCCTCACTTAGGGACAGTGTCAGGGCTAACTTTGGGAGAGTTTCAGGACCTTGGTAAGACATGGGTCAGGATATTAGCTCAGGATAATGTCAGGACTTTAGATATTGATGGCAGCAGCGCCTACGTTAGGGAAAGTTTCAAGGCGTTAGTTAGGAGTAGCGGGCCTCTGATAGGTCTAGTGTCAGATCCTCAGTTAGCAATAGTGTTAGGGCCTTAGTTAGGGACAGTGTCAGGGCCGGATGTAGGGCGAGCATCTAGGCCTTAGTTCGGGACAGTTTCATGGTCTTGGGACTAAATGCAGTGCCTGAGGTAGGCACAGCCTAAGGGCTTCAGTTAGCATAAGAGGCAGGACATTAGCTAGTGACCGTGTCAGTTTAACATCTAGGGATAGTGTCAGGAAATGACCTAAGGATAGTGTGAAGACCTTTGTTACGGAGACTCTCAGGGCCTTATTCAGAACCAGGGTTAGGGCTTCAGGTAGGGACAGCATCAGAGCCTGACTTAGGGAGAGTGTTAGGGTCTGAGTGAGGCCTAGCCTCAGACACTTAGTGGGGGACACTATCGGGGCATGATTTAGGAGAAGCATCACGGCCTCTGTTGGATCAGCCTTAGGGTCTTAGTTAAAGACATGATCAGGGTCTGAGTTAGTCACAGCATCAAGGCTTGAGTTAGTTAGGGAAAGCTTCAGGGCCTCACTTAGGGAGAGCGTCAGGGCTGACTTTGGTACAGTTTCAGGACCTTGGAAAGACATAGGTCAGGATATTAGCTCAGGATAATGTCAGGACTTTTGATAATGATGGCAGCAGGGGCTTAGTTACAGACGGTTTCATGGCCTGAGTTAGGCCTAGCATCAGAGACTTTGTTAGGTACAGTGTAATGGACTGAGTTAGGAGTAGTGTCAGGGCCTTGCTTAGGGACAGTGTCAGGGTCTGATTTAGGTGTACTGTCTGAGACCTAGTTAGGGACAGTGCTAGGGCCTGAGTTAGGATTAGTGTCAAGGCCTTATTTAGGACCAGTTTCAGGGCCTTAGTTTGGACTAGCATCAGAGCCATTGTTAGGAATCGTATGAGGGCCTGAGTTAGGCATACTATCAGGGCCTTAGTTAGGGACAGTTTTAGGGCCTGAGTTGGGATTAGTGTCAAGGCCTTACTTAGGACCAATTTTAGGGCTTTAGTTTGGACTAGCAACAAAGCCTTTGTTAGGTTTCATGTCGGGGCCTCAGTTAGGTGTAGTGTCAGGGCCATTGTTAGGGACAGTATCAAGGCCTGACTTAGGAGAAGTTCAGGGCCTTAGCCAGGGAAAGTGTCAGGGCCTTAGTTAGGGACATTATCAGGGCCTGAATTAGCAGCAGTGTCAAAAGTCCTCAGTGAGGAGAGTAAGGAGTAAATCAGGACTCAGGCCCTGACACTGTTCTTAAATAAGGCCCTGACATTACCTGTAACACAGGTCCTGATCTGATTCCTATCATAGGCGCTGATGTTGGACTTAACTAAGGCCCTGACACTGGTCCTAACTAAAGCTGTGACACTACTCTTAACTCAGGCCCTGACACTGTCCCTAACAAAGCCTCTGACACTACTCCTAAATCAGGCACTGACACTGTCCCTAACTAAGGCCCTGACATACACCTAATTCATGCCCTGACACTGTCTCTAACTAAGGCCCTGATACTACTCCAAACTCAGCACTGACACTGTCACTAACTAAGGCCCTGACACTATTCATAGCTCACGCCCTAACACAACTCCTAAATCATGCCCTGACAATGTCCCTAACTAAGGCCCTGACACTATTCCTAACTCAGGCACTGACACAATACTTAAGGAAGGCCCTGACATTACTCCTAACTCAGGCCCTGAAAAGGTGCCTAACTAAGGCCGACACAACTCCTAACTCAGGCACTGACACTGTCCCAAAATAAGGCCCTGAATCTATTCCTAACTGAGGCGCTGATACAATACCTAACGAAGGCACTGATACTACTCCTAACTAAGGCCCTGACACTACTCCTATCTCAAGCAATGACACTGTCCCTAACTTAGGCCCTGACTCTACTCCTGACTCAGGCACTGACACTGGCCCTAACTTAGGCCCTGACACTACTCCCAACTCAGGCACTGACGCTGTCCCTAACTAAGGCTCTGACACTACTCCCAACACAGGCATCGACACTGTCCCTAACTAAGGCCCTCCCATTACTACTTACTTAAGCACTGACACGCTACCTAACTAAGGCCCTGAGACTACTTCTACCTCAGACCCTGACACTGTCCCTAACGAAGGGCCTGATACTACTCCCAACACAGGCACTGACACTCTCCCTAACTAAGGCCTTGACACTACTTTTAACTCATGCCCTGATGCTGTCCCCAAAAAAGACCCTGAGACTATTCCCAACTCAGGCACTGACACTCTCCCTAACTAAGACCCTGACACTACTCCCATCTCAGCCACTGACACTGTCCCTAATGCCCTGACACTACTCCCAACTCAGGCACTGACACTGTCCCTAACTAGGCCCTGACACTACTCCCAACTCAGGCACTGAAACTGTCCCTAACTAAGGCCCTGACATAAATCCCAACTCCGGCACTGACACTTTCTCTAACTAAGGCCCTGAAACTACTCACAACTCAGGCCCTGACACTGTTCCTAACTACCGGTCTCAGACTACTCCTAACTTAGGCCCTGACACTATTCCTAACACAGTCACTGACACTGTCCCTAACTAAGGTCCTGAGACTATTCCTAACTCAGACACTGACACTGTCCATAACTTAGGCCATGTCACTACTCCCAACTCAGGCACTGACGCTGTTCCTAAGTAAGGGTCTGACACTACTCCAAACTGAGACACTGACACTCTTCCAAATTAAGGCCTTGACACTACTCTTAACTCAGGCCCTGACACTGTCTATAATAAAGACCCTGACAAAAATCCCAACTTAGGCACTGACAATGTCCGTAACTAAGGCCCTGACACTATTCCCATCTCAGCCACTGGCACTGTCCCTACCTATGACCCTGACACTACTCCCAACGCAAGCAATGGCGCTGTCCCTAACTAAGGCACTGGCACTACTCCCAACTCGCCCTGGCGCTGTCCCTAACGAAGGCTCTGACACTACTCCCTATTCAGGCAATGACAGTGTCCCTAACTGAGGCAATGATACTAATCCCAACTCAAGCACTAAGGCTCTGGATCATTGTGATGACAAGCGCCATGGAGCACTGTGATGACAAGGGCCAAGGAGAATTGTGATGACGTGTCCTGGAGCGTTGTGGTGACAAGGGCCATGGAGCATTTTGATGACAGGGGTCATGGGGCATTGTGATGAAAGTGTTCATGGAGCATTGTGATGAAAGTGGTCATGGAACATTGTGATAAAAGTGGTCATGTAGCATTGTGATGAAAAGTGCTATGGAGCATTGGGATGACAGGGGTCATGGAGCATTGTGATGACAAATGCGTGGAGATTTGTGATGACGAGGACCATGGAGCATTGAGATTATAAGGATCATGCAGCATTGTGATGACAGGGGCCATGGAGCATTTTAATGACAAGGGACATGGAGCATTGTGATGACAGAGGTCATGGAGCATTGTGGTGACCAGCGGCATGGAGCATTGTGAAGAAAGGGGTACTGTAACATTGTGATGAAAGGGTCAAGGAGCATTTTGATTACAAGGATCATGGAGCATTGTGATGACAAGGGCCATGGAGCATTGTGATGACAGGGCTCATGTGACATTATGATGACAGTGGTCCTGGAACAATGTGATGAACGTTGTCATGGAGCACTGTGATTACAGGGGTCATGGAGAATTGTGATGACAAAGGCCAGGGAACATTGTGATGACAGGGGTCATGGAGCATTGTGATGAAAACGGACCTGGAGCATTGTGATGGAAGGGGTCATGGCTCATTGTGATGACAGGGGGCCTGGAACATTGTGATGACAGGGGTCACGGGGCATTGTGATGACAAGGGCCATGGCACATTTTGATGACAGTGGTCCTATGGCATTTTGAATGACAGGGGCCATGAAGCATTGTGATGACAAGAGTCATGGAGATTTGTGATGACAGGAGGCATGGAGCTTTGTGATTTCACAGGCATGTAGCATTTTAGACAAGGGTCATGGAGCATTGTGATGATAAGGGCATGGAGCATTGTGATGACAATGGCATGTAGCATTGCAATGACAAAGGTCATGGAGCATTGTGATGACAGGGGTTATGGAGCATTGTGATGACAAGGGCGTGGAGCATTGTGATGACAGTGGTCATGGAACATTGTGATGATAAGGGCATCGAGCCGAGTTAGGGACAGTCTAGCGGCCTTGGGACTAAATTCAGTGCCTGAATTAGGCACAGCATAAGGTCTTTAGTTAGCATAAGAGGTAGGACATTAGCTCGGGACAGGGTTAGGGTAAAGGCTTGGAATCGTGTCAGGAAATGACCTAAGGATAGTGTGAAGACCTTTGTTACTGAGACCCTCAGGGACTTATTCAGAAGCAGTGTTAGGGCTTCAGGTAAGGACAGCATCAGGGCCTGACTTAAGAAGAGCGACAGGGTCTGAGTGAGGCCTAATGTCAGGCCCTTAGCTGGGGACACTGTCAGGGAATGACTTAGGAGCAGCATCAGTGCCTTTGTTGGATCAGCTTTAGGTTCTTAGTTAAAGACATGACCGGAGCCCTAGTTAGTCACAGCGTCAAGGCCTCAGTTAGGGAAAGCTTCAGGGTCTGAGTTACAGACAGCCTCAGGTCTTCACTTAAAGACAGCGACAGGGCTTTCTTAGGGACAGGGTCAGGACCTTGGTTAGAAATGAGTCAGGATATTAACTCAGGAGAGTGTCAGGATTTTAGTTATTGCTGGCAGCAGGGCCTATATTAAGGACAGATTCCGGGCCTTTGTTAGATTCAGTGTCATGGACTTAGTTAGGAGTAGTCAGGGCCTCAGTTAGGGAGAGCATTAGGATTTCAGTTAGCATAAGATGCAGGAGATCATCTCGGGACAGAGTCAGGTTCCAGGCCAGAGATAGTGAAAGGAAATGACCAAGGGATAACGAGAAGACCTTAGTTATTGAGAGCATCAGGGCCTTAGTTAGCAGCAGCGTGAGTGCTTTAATCAGGACCAGTGCCAGGGCTTGATGTATGGACAGCATCAGAGCCTAACTAAGGTACAGCAACAGGGCCTAAGTGAGGCCTATCTTTGGGGCCTGAGTAAGGGACAGTATCAGGGCATGACTTAGGAGCAGCAGAAAGGCCTCTGTAGGATCAGCATTAGGGTCTTCGTTAAAGCTAGTATCAGGGCCTCCGTTAGGGATAGCCTCAAGGCCTCACTTAGGGACAGCATCAGGGCTTACTTTGGGACAGTTTCAGGACCTTGGTAAGACATGGGTCAGGCTATTAGCTCAGGAGAATATCAGGTGTTCAGATATTGACGGCAGCAGGGCCTTAGTTAGAGGCAGCATCAGGCCTAAGTTAGGACTAGCATCAGAGCCTTTGATAGGTACAGTGTCAGTGACTGAGTTAGGTGTAGTGTCAGAGCCTTAGTTAGGGACAGTGTCAGGGCCTGCATTAGGACGAGCCTCCAGGCCTCAGTTAGGGACAGGTTCACGGCCTCGGACCTAAATTCAGGGCCTCATTTAGGGACAGAATCAGGGATTTAGCTAGCATAAGGGGATCTACAGCTGAAAGCAACCTGAACACCACCACAAGCAGATGCAGAAGTGAACCATGCACGCTCCTATGAAGGAATATTCCACAGCAGTTGAGTACATTTTGTTTAAAATTATTAACACTCTAAAAATTATGTTTTGAAGAAAACTATATTCAGAAGATGAAAGAATCTCGTTCTAAAGAATCTCTTTAGCTAATCTCGACATTAGCTAAAGAGAAGGTTAGGTTAAGGTCTAGGGAGAGTGTCAGGAAATGACCTAGGGATAGTGTCAAGACCTTAGTTACTTAGCACATCAGGACCTAATTTAGGAGCAGTGAGTGTCAGGGCTTCGGGTAGGAACAGCGTCAGAGCCTGACTTCGGGAGTGGGACAGGGCCTGAGTGAGGCCTAGCGTCAGGGCCTTAGCTAGAGACAGTGTCAGGGCATGACTTAGGAGCAGCATAAGAGCCACGGTAGGATCAGCCTCAGGGGCTATGTTAAAGACATTATCAGGGCCTCTGTTAGGGACAGCCTCAAGGCCTCACTTAGAGACAGCATCAGGGCTTCCTTAGGGACAGTTTCAGGACCTTGGTAAGAGATGGGTCAAGAAATTAGCTCAGGATAGTGTCAGGACTTTAGATATTGACGGCAGCAGGGCCTTAGTTAGGGACAGTGTCAGGCCCTGAATTAGGACGAACATCGAGGCCTTAGGTACGGACAGGGTCACAGCCTCGAGAGTAATTTTAGGCCCTTAGTTAAGGACAGCAGCAGGGCTGTATTTAGCATAAGAGGCACGACATTTGCTAGGGACAGGGTCAGGTTATGGTCTAGGCAGAGTGTCAGGAAAGGACCTAAGCATAGTGTCAAAACCTTAGTTCCTGAGAGTATCAGATCCTTATTTAGAACCAGTGTCAGGGCTTCAGGTAGGGACAGCATCAGAGCCTGACTTAGGGAGAGCGACAGGGCCTGAGTGAGGCCTAGCATCAGGCCCTTAGCTGAGGACACTGTCAGGGCATGACTTAGGAACAGAATCAGCGCCTCTGTTGGATCAGCCTTAGCGTCTTTGTTACAGATATGATCAGGGCCTGACTTAGTCACAGCTTCAAGGCCTCAGTTAGGGAAAGCTTCAGGGCCTGAGTTAGGGACAGCCTCAGTTCTTAACATAGGGACAGCGACAGGGCTTTCTTAGGGACAGTGTCAGGACCTGGGTTAGAAATAAGTCAGGATATTAACTCAGGCTAGTGCCCAGTTTTTAGTTATTGCTGACAGCAGGGCCTATATTAGGGAAAATTCTGAGCCTTACTTAGAGAGAGTGTCAGGGCCTCAGTTAGGACTAGCATCAGAGCCCTTGTAAAGTACAGTGTCAGGGACTGAGTTAGGTGTAGTGTCAGGGCTTTAGTTAGGGACAGTGTCAGCGCCTCAGTTAGGATGAGCCTCCAACCTCAGTTAGGGACAGGATGAGGGCTTCGGGACTAATTTCAGGCTCCTAGTTAGAGACAGCATCAGGGATTTAGTTAGCATAAGAGGCTCGACAATAGCTAAAGACAAGTTTAGGTTAAGATCTAGGGATAGTGTCAGGAAATGACCTAGGGATAGTGTCAAGACCATAGCTAATTAGAGCATCAGTGCCTAATTTAGGCCCAGTGTCAGGGCTTCAGGTAGGGACAGAGTCTGAGCCTGACTTAGGGAGAGCGACAGGGCCTGAGTGATGCCTAGAG
This sequence comes from Balaenoptera physalus, assembly GCF_965194825.1. Lineage (NCBI taxonomy): Eukaryota > Metazoa > Chordata > Mammalia > Artiodactyla > Balaenopteridae > Balaenoptera > Balaenoptera physalus. Next base: position 39,484 of record NW_028125039.1, read on the forward strand.
TCAGGGCCTTAGCTATGGACAGCGTCAGGGCATGACATAAGATCAACATAAGGGTCTCTGTAAGATCAGCATTAGAGTTTAGTTAAAGACATTATCAGGACCTCTGTGAGGGACAGCCTCAGGGCCTCACTTAGGGACAGTGTCAGGGCTAACTTTGGGAGAGTTTCAGGACCTTGGTAAGACATGGGTCAGGATATTAGCTCAGGATAATGTCAGGACTTTAGATATTGATGGCAGCAGCGCCTACGTTAGGGAAAGTTTCAAGGCGTTAGTTAGGAGTAGCGGGCCTCTGATAGGTCTAGTGTCAGATCCTCAGTTAGCAATAGTGTTAGGGCCTTAGTTAGGGACAGTGTCAGGGCCGGATGTAGGGCGAGCATCTAGGCCTTAGTTCGGGACAGTTTCATGGTCTTGGGACTAAATGCAGTGCCTGAGGTAGGCACAGCCTAAGGGCTTCAGTTAGCATAAGAGGCAGGACATTAGCTAGTGACCGTGTCAGTTTAACATCTAGGGATAGTGTCAGGAAATGACCTAAGGATAGTGTGAAGACCTTTGTTACGGAGACTCTCAGGGCCTTATTCAGAACCAGGGTTAGGGCTTCAGGTAGGGACAGCATCAGAGCCTGACTTAGGGAGAGTGTTAGGGTCTGAGTGAGGCCTAGCCTCAGACACTTAGTGGGGGACACTATCGGGGCATGATTTAGGAGAAGCATCACGGCCTCTGTTGGATCAGCCTTAGGGTCTTAGTTAAAGACATGATCAGGGTCTGAGTTAGTCACAGCATCAAGGCTTGAGTTAGTTAGGGAAAGCTTCAGGGCCTCACTTAGGGAGAGCGTCAGGGCTGACTTTGGTACAGTTTCAGGACCTTGGAAAGACATAGGTCAGGATATTAGCTCAGGATAATGTCAGGACTTTTGATAATGATGGCAGCAGGGGCTTAGTTACAGACGGTTTCATGGCCTGAGTTAGGCCTAGCATCAGAGACTTTGTTAGGTACAGTGTAATGGACTGAGTTAGGAGTAGTGTCAGGGCCTTGCTTAGGGACAGTGTCAGGGTCTGATTTAGGTGTACTGTCTGAGACCTAGTTAGGGACAGTGCTAGGGCCTGAGTTAGGATTAGTGTCAAGGCCTTATTTAGGACCAGTTTCAGGGCCTTAGTTTGGACTAGCATCAGAGCCATTGTTAGGAATCGTATGAGGGCCTGAGTTAGGCATACTATCAGGGCCTTAGTTAGGGACAGTTTTAGGGCCTGAGTTGGGATTAGTGTCAAGGCCTTACTTAGGACCAATTTTAGGGCTTTAGTTTGGACTAGCAACAAAGCCTTTGTTAGGTTTCATGTCGGGGCCTCAGTTAGGTGTAGTGTCAGGGCCATTGTTAGGGACAGTATCAAGGCCTGACTTAGGAGAAGTTCAGGGCCTTAGCCAGGGAAAGTGTCAGGGCCTTAGTTAGGGACATTATCAGGGCCTGAATTAGCAGCAGTGTCAAAAGTCCTCAGTGAGGAGAGTAAGGAGTAAATCAGGACTCAGGCCCTGACACTGTTCTTAAATAAGGCCCTGACATTACCTGTAACACAGGTCCTGATCTGATTCCTATCATAGGCGCTGATGTTGGACTTAACTAAGGCCCTGACACTGGTCCTAACTAAAGCTGTGACACTACTCTTAACTCAGGCCCTGACACTGTCCCTAACAAAGCCTCTGACACTACTCCTAAATCAGGCACTGACACTGTCCCTAACTAAGGCCCTGACATACACCTAATTCATGCCCTGACACTGTCTCTAACTAAGGCCCTGATACTACTCCAAACTCAGCACTGACACTGTCACTAACTAAGGCCCTGACACTATTCATAGCTCACGCCCTAACACAACTCCTAAATCATGCCCTGACAATGTCCCTAACTAAGGCCCTGACACTATTCCTAACTCAGGCACTGACACAATACTTAAGGAAGGCCCTGACATTACTCCTAACTCAGGCCCTGAAAAGGTGCCTAACTAAGGCCGACACAACTCCTAACTCAGGCACTGACACTGTCCCAAAATAAGGCCCTGAATCTATTCCTAACTGAGGCGCTGATACAATACCTAACGAAGGCACTGATACTACTCCTAACTAAGGCCCTGACACTACTCCTATCTCAAGCAATGACACTGTCCCTAACTTAGGCCCTGACTCTACTCCTGACTCAGGCACTGACACTGGCCCTAACTTAGGCCCTGACACTACTCCCAACTCAGGCACTGACGCTGTCCCTAACTAAGGCTCTGACACTACTCCCAACACAGGCATCGACACTGTCCCTAACTAAGGCCCTCCCATTACTACTTACTTAAGCACTGACACGCTACCTAACTAAGGCCCTGAGACTACTTCTACCTCAGACCCTGACACTGTCCCTAACGAAGGGCCTGATACTACTCCCAACACAGGCACTGACACTCTCCCTAACTAAGGCCTTGACACTACTTTTAACTCATGCCCTGATGCTGTCCCCAAAAAAGACCCTGAGACTATTCCCAACTCAGGCACTGACACTCTCCCTAACTAAGACCCTGACACTACTCCCATCTCAGCCACTGACACTGTCCCTAATGCCCTGACACTACTCCCAACTCAGGCACTGACACTGTCCCTAACTAGGCCCTGACACTACTCCCAACTCAGGCACTGAAACTGTCCCTAACTAAGGCCCTGACATAAATCCCAACTCCGGCACTGACACTTTCTCTAACTAAGGCCCTGAAACTACTCACAACTCAGGCCCTGACACTGTTCCTAACTACCGGTCTCAGACTACTCCTAACTTAGGCCCTGACACTATTCCTAACACAGTCACTGACACTGTCCCTAACTAAGGTCCTGAGACTATTCCTAACTCAGACACTGACACTGTCCATAACTTAGGCCATGTCACTACTCCCAACTCAGGCACTGACGCTGTTCCTAAGTAAGGGTCTGACACTACTCCAAACTGAGACACTGACACTCTTCCAAATTAAGGCCTTGACACTACTCTTAACTCAGGCCCTGACACTGTCTATAATAAAGACCCTGACAAAAATCCCAACTTAGGCACTGACAATGTCCGTAACTAAGGCCCTGACACTATTCCCATCTCAGCCACTGGCACTGTCCCTACCTATGACCCTGACACTACTCCCAACGCAAGCAATGGCGCTGTCCCTAACTAAGGCACTGGCACTACTCCCAACTCGCCCTGGCGCTGTCCCTAACGAAGGCTCTGACACTACTCCCTATTCAGGCAATGACAGTGTCCCTAACTGAGGCAATGATACTAATCCCAACTCAAGCACTAAGGCTCTGGATCATTGTGATGACAAGCGCCATGGAGCACTGTGATGACAAGGGCCAAGGAGAATTGTGATGACGTGTCCTGGAGCGTTGTGGTGACAAGGGCCATGGAGCATTTTGATGACAGGGGTCATGGGGCATTGTGATGAAAGTGTTCATGGAGCATTGTGATGAAAGTGGTCATGGAACATTGTGATAAAAGTGGTCATGTAGCATTGTGATGAAAAGTGCTATGGAGCATTGGGATGACAGGGGTCATGGAGCATTGTGATGACAAATGCGTGGAGATTTGTGATGACGAGGACCATGGAGCATTGAGATTATAAGGATCATGCAGCATTGTGATGACAGGGGCCATGGAGCATTTTAATGACAAGGGACATGGAGCATTGTGATGACAGAGGTCATGGAGCATTGTGGTGACCAGCGGCATGGAGCATTGTGAAGAAAGGGGTACTGTAACATTGTGATGAAAGGGTCAAGGAGCATTTTGATTACAAGGATCATGGAGCATTGTGAAGACAAGGGCCATGGAGCATTGTGATGACAGGGCTCATGTGACATTATGATGACAGTGGTCCTGGAACAATGTGATGAACGTTGTCATGGAGCACTGTGATTACAGGGGTCATGGAGAATTGTGATGACAAAGGCCAGGGAACATTGTGATGACAGGGGTCATGGAGCATTGTGATGAAAACGGACCTGGAGCATTGTGATGGAAGGGGTCATGGCTCATTGTGATGACAGGGGGCCTGGAACATTGTGATGACAGGGGTCACGGGGCATTGTGATGACAAGGGCCATGGCACATTTTGATGACAGTGGTCCTATGGCATTTTGAATGACAGGGGCCATGAAGCATTGTGATGACAAGAGTCATGGAGATTTGTGATGACAGGAGGCATGGAGCTTTGTGATTTCACAGGCATGTAGCATTTTAGACAAGGGTCATGGAGCATTGTGATGATAAGGGCATGGAGCATTGTGATGACAATGGCATGTAGCATTGCAATGACAAAGGTCATGGAGCATTGTGATGACAGGGGTTATGGAGCATTGTGATGACAAGGGCGTGGAGCATTGTGATGACAGTGGTCATGGAACATTATGATGATAAGGGCATCGAGCCGAGTTAGGGACAGTCTAGCGGCCTTGGGACTAAATTCAGTGCCTGAATTAGGCACAGCATAAGGTCTTTAGTTAGCATAAGAGGTAGGACATTAGCTCGGGACAGGGTTAGGGTAAAGGCTTGGAATCGTGTCAGGAAATGACCTAAGGATAGTGTGAAGACCTTTGTTACTGAGACCCTCAGGGACTTATTCAGAAGCAGTGTTAGGGCTTCAGGTAGGGACAGCATCAGGGCCTGACTTAGGGAGAGCGACAGGGCCTGAGTGAGGCCTAATGTCAGGCCCTTAGCTGGGGACACTGTCAGGGAATGACTTAGGAGCAGCATCAGTGCCTTTGTTGGATCAGCTTTAGGTTCTTAGTTAAAGACATGACCGGAGCCCTAGTTAGTCACAGCGTCAAGGCCTCAGTTAGGGAAAGCTTCAGGGTCTGAGTTACAGACAGCCTCAGGTCTTCACTTAAAGACAGCGACAGGGCTTTCTTAGGGACAGGGTCAGGACCTTGGTTAGAAATGAGTCAGGATATTAACTCAGGAGAGTGTCAGGATTTTAGTTATTGCTGGCAGCAGGGCCTATATTAAGGACAGATTCCGGGCCTTTGTTAGATTCAGTGTCATGGACTTAGTTAGGAGTAGTCAGGGCCTCAGTTAGGGAGAGCATTAGGATTTCAGTTAGCATAAGATGCAGGAGATCATCTCGGGACAGAGTCAGGTTCCAGGCCAGAGATAGTGAAAGGAAATGACCAAGGGATAACGAGAAGACCTTAGTTATTGAGAGCATCAGGGCCTTAGTTAGCAGCAGCGTGAGGGCCTTAATCAGGATCAGTGCCAGGGCTTGATGTACGGACAGCGTCAGAGCCTAACTAAGGTACAGCAACAGGGCCTAAGTGAGGCCTATCTTTAGGGCCTGAGTAAGTGACAGTATCAGGGCATGACTTAGGAGCAGCATAAAGGCCTCTGTAGGATCAGCATTAGGGTCTTCGTTAAAGCTATTATCAGGGCCTCCGTTAGGGATAGCCTCAAGGTCTCACTTAGGGACAGCGTCAGGGCTTACTTTGGGAAAGTTTCAGGACCTTGGGAAGACATGGGTCAGGATATTAGCTCAGGATAATGTCAGGTGTTCAGATATTGACGGCAGCAGGGCCTTAGTTAGAGGCAGTGTCAGGGCCTAAGTTAGGACTAGCATCAGAGCCTTTGTTAGGTACAGTGTCAGTGACTGAGTTAGGTGTAGTGTCAGAGCCTTAGTTAGGGACAGTGTCAGGGCCTGCATTAGGACGAGCCTCCAGGCCTCATTTAGGGACAGGTTCACGGCCTCGGACCTAAATTCAGGGCCTCATTTAGGGACAGAATCAGGGATTTAGCTAGCATAAGGGGATCTACAGCTGAAAGCAACCTGAACACCACCACAAGCAGATGCAGAAGTGAACCATGCACGCTCCTATGAAGGAATATTCCACAGCAGTTGAGTACATTTTGTTTAAAATTATTAACACTCTAAAAATTATGTTTTGAAGAAAACTATATTCAGAAGATGAAAGAATCTCGTTCTAAAGAATCTCTTTAGCTAATCTCGACATTAGCTAAAGAGAAGGTTAGGTTAAGGTCTAGGGAGAGTGTCAGGAAATGACCTAGGGATAGTGTCAAGACCTTAGTTACTTAGCACATCAGGACCTAATTTAGGAGCAGTGAGTGTCAGGGCTTCGGGTAGGAACAGCGTCAGAGCCTGACTTCGGGAGTGGGACAGGGCATGAGTGAGGCCTAGCGTCAGGGCCTTAGCTAGAGACAGTGTCAGGGCATGACTTAGGAGCAGCATAAGAGCCACGGTAGGATCAGCCTCAGGGGCTATGTTAAAGACATTATCAGGGCCTCTGTTAGGGACAGCCTCAAGGCCTCACTTAGAGACAGCATCAGGGCTTCCTTAGGGACAGTTTCAGGACCTTGGTAAGAGATGGGTCAAGAAATTAGCTCAGGATAGTGTCAGGACTTTAGATATTGACGGCAGCAGGGCCTTAGTTAGGGACAGTGTCAGGCCCTGAATTAGGACGAACATCGAGGCCTTAGGTACGGACAGGGTCACAGCCTCGAGAGTAATTTTAGGCCCTTAGTTAAGGACAGCAGCAGGGCTGTATTTAGCATAAGAGGCACGACATTTGCTAGGGACAGGGTCAGGTTATGGTCTAGGCAGAGTGTCAGGAAAGGACCTAAGCATAGTGTCAAAACCTTAGTTCCTGAGAGTATCAGATCCTTATTTAGAACCAGTGTCAGGGCTTCAGGTAGGGACAGCATCAGAGCCTGACTTAGGGAGAGTGACAGGGCCTGAGTGAGGCCTAGCGTCAGGCCCTTAGCTGAGGACACTGTCAGGGCATGACTTAGGAACAGAATCAGCGCCTCTGTTGGATCAGCCTTAGCGTCTTTGTTACAGATATGATCAGGGCCTGACTTAGTCACAGCTTCAAGGCCTCAGTTAGGGAAAGCTTCAGGGCCTGAGTTAGGGACAGCCTCAGTTCTTAACATAGGGACAGCGACAGGGCTTTCTTAGGGACAGTGTCAGGACCTGGGTTAGAAATATGTCAGGATATTAACTCAGGCTAGTGTCCAGTTTTTAGTTATTGCTGACAGCAGGGCCTATATTAGGGGCAAATTCTGAGCCTTACTTAGAGACAGTGTCAGGGCCTGAGTTAGGACTAGCATCAGAGCCCTTGTAAAGTACAGTGTCAGGGACTGAGTTAGGTGTAGTGTCAGGACTTTAGTTTGGGACAGTGTCAGCGCCTCAGTTAGGATGAGCCTCCAACCTCAGTTAGGGACAGGATGAGGGCTTCGGGACTAATTTCAGGCTCCTAGTTAGAGACAGCATCAGGGATTTAGTTAGAATAAGAGGCTCGACAATAGCTAAAGACAAGTTTAGGTTAAGATCTAGGGATAGTGTCAGGAAATGACCTAGGGATAGTGTCAAGACCATAGCTAATTAGAGCATCAGTGCCTAATTTAGGCCCAGTGTCAGGGCTTCAGGTAGGGACAGAGTCTGAGCCTGACTTAGGGAGAGCGACAGGGCCTGAGTGATGCCTAGAGTCAGGGCCTTAGCTATGGACAGCGTCAGGGCATGACATAAGATCAACATAAGGGTCTCTGTAAGATCAGCATTAGAGTTTAGTTAAAGACATTATCAGGACCTCTGTGAGGGACAGCCTCAGGGCCTCACTTAGGGACAGTGTCAGGGCTAACTTTGGGAGAGTTTCAGGACCTTGGTAAGACATGGGTCAGGATATCAGCTCAGGATAATGTCAGGACTTTAGATATTGATGGTAGCAGCGCCTACGTTAGGGAAAGTTTCAAGGCGTTAGTTAGGAGTAGCGGGCCTCTGATAGGTCCAGTGTCAGATCCTCAGTTAGCAATAGTGTTAGGGCCTTAGTTAGGGACAGTGTCAGGGCCGGATGTAGGGCGAGCATCTAGGCCTTAGTTCGGGACAGTTTCATGGTCTTGGGACTAAATGCAGTGCCTGAGGTAGGCACAGCCTAAGGGCTTCAGTTAGCATAAGAGGCAGGACATTAGCTAGTGACCGTGTCAGTTTAACATCTAGGGATAGTGTCAGGAAATGACCTAAGGATAGTGTGAAGACCTTTGTTACGGAGACTCTCAGGGCCTTATTCAGAACCAGGGTTAGGGCTTCAGGTAGGGACAGCATCAGAGCCTGACTTAGGGAGAGTGTTAGGGTCTGAGTGAGGCCTAGCCTCAGACACTTAGTGGGGGACACTATCGGGGCATGATTTAGGAGAAGCATCACGGCCTCTGTTGGATCAGCCTTAGGGTCTTAGTTAAAGACATGATCAGGGTCTGAGTTAGTCACAGCATCAAGGCTTGAGTTAGTTAGGGAAAGCTTCAGGGCCTCACTTAGGGAGAGCGTCAGGGCTGACTTTGGTACAGTTTCAGGACCTTGGAAAGACATAGGTCAGGATATTAGCTCAGGATAATGTCAGGACTTTTGATAATGATGGCAGCAGGGGCTTAGTTACAGACGGTTTCATGGCCTGAGTTAGGCCTAGCATCAGAGACTTTGTTAGGTACAGTGTAATGGACTGAGTTAGGAGTAGTGTCAGGGCCTTGCTTAGGGACAGTGTCAGGGTCTGATTTAGGTGTACTGTCTGAGACCTAGTTAGGGACAGTGCTAGGGCCTGAGTTAGGATTAGTGTCAAGGCCTTATTTAGGACCAGTTTCAGGGCCTTAGTTTGGACTAGCATCAGAGCCATTGTTAGGAATCGTATGAGGGCCTGAGTTAGGCATACTATCAGGGCCTTAGTTAGGGACAGTTTTAGGGCCTGAGTTGGGATTAGTGTCAAGGCCTTACTTAGGACCAATTTTAGGGCTTTAGTTTGGACTAGCAACAAAGCCTTTGTTAGGTATCATGTCGGGGCCTCAGTTAGGTGTAGTGTCAGGGCCATTGTTAGGGACAGTATCAGGGCCTGACTTAGGAGAAGTTCAGGGCCTTAGCCAGGGAAAGTGTCAGGGCCTTAGTTAGGGACATTATCAGGGCCTGAATTAGCAGCAGTGTCAAAAGTCCTCAGTGAGGAGAGTAAGGAGTAAGTCAGGACTCAGGCCCTGACACTGTTCTTAAATAAGGCCCTGACATTACCTGTAACACAGGTCCTGATCTGATTCCTATCATAGGCGCTGATGTTGGACTTAACTAAGGCCCTGACACTGGTCCTAACTAAAGCTGTGACACTACTCTTAACTCAGGCCCTGACACTGTCCCTAACAAAGCCTCTGACACTACTCCTAAATCAGGCACTGACACTGTCCCTATCTAAGGCCCTGACATACACCTAATTCAGGACCTGACACTGTCTCTAACTAAGGCCCTGATACTACTCCAAACTCAGCACTGACACTGTCACTAACTAAGGCCCTGACACTATTCATAGCTCACGCACTAACACAATTCCTAAATCATGCCCTGACAATGTCCCTAACTAAGGCCCTGACACTATTCCTAACTCAGGCACTGACACAATACTTAAGGAAGGCCCTGACATTACTCCTAACTCAGGCCCTGAAAAGGTGCCTAACTAAGGCCGACACAACTCCTAACTCAGGCACTAACACTGTCCCTAAATAAGGCCCTGAAACTATTCCTAACTGAGGCGCTGATAGAATACCTAACGAAGGCACTGATGCTACTCCTAACTAAGGCCCTGACACTACTCCTATCTCAAGCAATGACACTGTCCCTAACTTAGGCCCTGACTCTACTCCTGACTCAGGCACTGACACTGGCCCTAACTTAGGCCCTGACACGACTCCCAACTCAGGCACTGACGCTGTCCCTAACTAAGGCTCTGACACTACTCCCAACACAGGCATTGACACTGTCCCTAACTAAGGCCCTCCCATTACTACTTACTTAGGCACTGACACGCTACCTAACTAAGGCCCTGAGACTACTTCTACCTCAGACCCTGACACTGTCCCTAACGAAGGGCCTGATACTACTCCCAACACAGGCACTGACACTCTCCCTAACTAAGGCCTTGACACTACTTTTAACTCATGCCCTGATGCTGTCCCCAAAAAAGACCCTGAGACTATTCCCAACTCAGGCACTGACACTCTCCCTAACTAAGACCCTGACACTACTCCCATCTCAGCCACTGACACTGTCCCTAATGCCCTGACACTACTCCCAACTCAGGCACTGACACTGTCCCTAACTAGGCCCTGACACTACTCCCAACTCAGGCACTGAAACTGTCCCTAACTAAGGCCCTGACATAAATCCCAACTCCGGCACTGACACTTTCTCTAACTAAGGCCCTGAAACTACTCACAACTCAGGCCCTGACACTGTTCCTAACTACCGGTCTCAGACTACTCCTAACTTAGGCCCTGACACTATTCCTAACACAGTCACTGACACTGTCCCTAACTAAGGTCCTGAGACTATTCCTAACTCAGACCCTGACACTGTCCATAACTTAGGCCATGTCACTACTCCCAACTCAGGCACTGACACTGTCCCTAATGCCCTGACACTACTCCCAACTCAGGCACTGACACTGTCCCTAACTAGGCCCTGACACTACTCCCAACTCAGGCACTGAAACTGTCCCTAACTAAGGCCCTGACATAAATCCCAACTCCGGCACTGACACTTTCTCTAACTAAGGCCCTGAAACTACTCACAACTCAGGCCCTGACACTGTTCCTAACTACCGGTCTCAGACTACTCCTAACTTAGGCCCTGACACTATTCCTAACACAGTCACTGACACTGTCCCTAACTAAGGTCCTGAGACTATTCCTAACTCAGACCCTGACACTGTCCATAACTTAGGCCATGTCACTACTCCCAACTCAGGCACTGACGCTGTTCCTAAGTAAGGGTCTGACACTACTCCAAACTGAGACACTGACACTCTTCCAAATTAAGGCCTTGACACTACTCTTAACTCAGGCCCTGACACTGTCCATAATAAAGACCCTGACAAAAATCCCAACTTAGGCACTGACAATGTCCGTAACTAAGGCCCTGACACTATTCCCATCTCAGCCACTGACACTGTCCCTACCTATGACCCTGACACTACTCCCAACGCAAGCACTGGCGCTGTCCCTAACTAAGGCACTGGCACTACTCCCAACTCGCCCTGGCGCTGTCCCTAACGAAGGCTCTGACACTACTCCCTATTCAGGCAATGACAGTGTCCCTAACTGAGGCAATGATACTACTCCCAACTCAAGCACTAAGGCTCTGGATCATTGTGATGAAAAGCGCCATGGAGCACTGTGATGACAAGGGCCAAGGAGAATTGTGATGACGTGTCCTGGAGCGTTGTGGTGACAAGGGCCATGGAGCATTTTGATGACAGGGGTCATGGGGCATTGTGATGAAAGTGTTCATGGAGCATTGTGATGAAAGTGGTCATGGAACATTGTGATAAAAGTGGTCATGTAGCATTGTGATGAAAAGTGCTATGGAGCATTGGGATGACAGGGGTCATGGAGCATTGTGATGACAAATGCGTGGAGATTTGTGATGACGAGGACCATGGAGCATTGAGATTATAAGGATCATGCAGCATTGTGATGACAAGGGCCATGGAGCATTTTAATGACAAGGGACATGGAGCATTGTGATGACAGAGGTCATGGAGCATTGTGGTGACCAGCGGCATGGAGCATTGTGAAGAAAGGGGTACTGTAACATTGTGATGAAAGGGTCAAGGAGCATTTTGATTACAAGGATCATGGAGCATTGTGATGACAAGGGCCATGGAGCATTGTGATGACAGGGCTCATGTGACATTATGATGACAGTGGTCCTGGAACAATGTGATGAACGTTGTCATGGAGCACTGTGATTACAGGGGTCATGGAGAATTGTGATGACAAAGGCCAGGGAACATTGTGATGACAGGGGTCATGGAGCATTGTGATGAAAACGGACCTGGAGCATTGTGATGGAAGGGGTCATGGCTCATTGTGATGACAGGGGGCCTGGAACATTGTGATGACAGGGGTCACGGGGCATTGTGATGACAAGGGCCATGGCACATTTTGATGACAGTGGTCCTATGGCATTTTGAATGACAGGGGCCATGAAGCATTGTGATGACAAGAGTCATGGAGATTTGTGATGACAGGAGGCATGGAGCTTTGTGATTTCACAGGCATGTAGCATTTTAGACAAGGGTCATGGAGCATTGTGATGATAAGGGCATGGAGCATTGTGATGACAATGGCATGTAGCATTGCAATGACAAAGGTCATGGAGCATTGTGATGACAGGGGTTATGGAGCATTGTGATGACAAGGGCGTGGAGCATTGTGATGACAGTGGTCATGGAACATTGTGATGATAAGGGCATCGAGCCGAGTTAGGGACAGTCTAGCGGCCTTGGGACTAAATTCAGTGCCTGAATTAGGCACAGCATAAGGTCTTTAGTTAGCATAAGAGGTAGGACATTAGCTCGGGACAGGGTTAGGCTAAAGGCTTGGAATCGTGTCAGGAAATGACCTAAGGATAGTGTGAAGACCTTTGTTACTGAGACCCTCAGGGACTTATTCAGAAGCAGTGTTAGGGCTTCAGGTAAGGACAGCATCAGGGCCTGACTTAAGAAGAGCGACAGGGTCTGAGTGAGGCCTAATGTCAGGCCCTTAGCTGGGGACACTGTCAGGGAATGACTTAGGAGCAGCATCAGTGCCTTTGTTGGATCAGCTTTAGGTTCTTAGTTAAAGACATGACCGGAGCCCTAGTTAGTCACAGCGTCAAGGCCTCAGTTAGGGAAAGCTTCAGGGTCTGAGTTACAGACAGCCTCAGGTCTTCACTTAAAGACAGCGACAGGGCTTTCTTAGGGACAGGGTCAGGACCTTGGTTAGAAATGAGTCAGGATATTAACTCAGGAGAGTGTCAGGATTTTAGTTATTGCTGGCAGCAGGGCCTATATTAAGGACAGATTCCGGGCCTTTGTTAGATTCAGTGTCATGGACTTAGTTAGGAGTAGTCAGGGCCTCAGTTAGGGAGAGCATTAGGATTTCAGTTAGCATAAGATGCAGGAGATCATCTCGGGACAGAGTCAGGTTCCAGGCCAGAGATAGTGAAAGGAAATGACCAAGGGATAACGAGAAGACCTTAGTTATTGAGAGCATCAGGGCCTTAGTTAGCAGCAGCGTGAGCGTCTTAATCAGGACCAGCGCCAGGGCTTGATGTATGGACAGCATCAGAGCCTAACTAAGGTAAAGCAACAGGGCCTAAGTGAGGCCTATCTTTGGGGCCTGAGTAAGGGACAGTATCAGGGCATGACTTAGGAGCAGCATAAAGGCCTCTGTAGGATCAGCATTAGGGTCTTCGTTAAAGCTAGTATCAGGGCCTCTGTTAGGGATAGCCTCAAGGCCTCACTTAGGGACAGCATCAGGGCTTACTTTGGGACAGTTTCAGGACCTTGGTAAGACATGGGTCAGGCTATTAGCTCAGGAGAATATCAGGTGTTCAGATATTGACGGCAGCAGGGCCTTAGTTAGAGGCAGTGTCAGGGCCTAAGTTAGGACTAGCATCAGAGCCTTTGTTAGGTACAGTGTCAGTGACTGAGTTAGGTGTAGTGTCAGAGCCTTAGTTAGGGACAGTGTCAGGGCCTGCATTAGGATGAGCCTCCAGGCCTCATTTAGGGACAGGTTCACGGCCTCGGACCTAAATTCAGGGCCTAATTTAGGGACAGAATCAGGGATTTAGCTAGCATAAGGGGATCTACAGCTGAAAGCAACCTGAACACCACCACAAGCAGATGCAGAAGTGAACCATGCACGCTCCTATGAAGGAATATTCCACAGCAGTTGAGTACATTTTGTTTAAAATTATTAACACTCTAAAAATTATGTTTTGAAGAAAACTATATTCAGAAGATGAAAGAATCTCGTTCTAAAGAATCTCTTTAGCTAATCTCGACATTAGCTAAAGAGAAGGTTAGGTTAAGGTCTAGGGAGAGTGTCAGGAAATGACCTAGGGATAGTGTCAAGACCTTAGTTACTTAGCACATCAGGACCTAATTTAGGAGCAGTGAGTGTCAGGGCTTCGGGTAGGAACAGCGTCAGAGCCTGACTTCGGGAGTGGGACAGGGCATGAGTGAGGCCTAGCGTCAGGGCCTTAGCTAGAGACAGTGTCAGGGCATGACTTAGGAGCAGCATAAGAGCCACGGTAGGATCAGCCTCAGGGGCTATGTTAAAGACATTATCAGGGCCTCTGTTAGGGACAGCCTCAAGGCCTCACTTAGAGACAGCATCAGGGCTTCCTTAGGGACAGTTTCAGGACCTTGGTAAGAGATGGGTCAAGAAATTAGCTCAGGATAGTGTCAGGACTTTAGATATTGACGGCAGCAGGGCCTTAGTTAGGGACAGTGTCAGGCCCTGAATTAGGACGAACATCGAGGTCTTAGGTACGGACAGGGTCACAGCCTCGAGAGTAATTTTAGGCCCTTAGTTAAGGACAGCAGCAGGGCTGTATTTAGCATAAGAGGCACGACATTTGCTAGGGACAGGGTCAGGTTATGGTCTAGGCAGAGTGTCAGGAAAGGACCTAAGCATAGTGTCAAAACCTTAGTTCCTGAGTGTATCAGATCCTTATTTAGAACCAGTGTCAGGGCTTCAGGTAGGGACAGCATCAGAGCCTGACTTAGGGAGAGCGACAGGGCCTGAGTGAGGCCTAGCGTCAGGCCCTTAGCTGAGGACACTGTCAGGGCATGACTTAGGAACAGAATCAGCGCCTCTGTTGGATCAGCCTTAGCGTCTTTGTTACAGATATGATCAGGGCCTGACTTAGTCACAGCTTCAAGGCCTCAGTTAGGGAAAGCTTCAGGGCCTGAGTTAGGGACAGCCTCAGTTCTTAACATAGGGACAGCGACAGGGCTTTCTAAGGAGACAGTGTCAGGACCTGGGTTAGAAATAAGTCAGGATATTAACTCAGGCTAGTGCCCAGTTTTTAGTTATTGCTGACAGCAGGGCCTATATTAGGGAAAATTCTGAGCCTTACTTAGAGAGAGTGTCAGGGCCTCAGTTAGGACTAGCATCAGAGCCCTTGTAAAGTACAGTGTCAGGGACTGAGTTAGGTGTAGTGTCAGGGCTTTAGTTAGGGACAGTGTCAGCGCCTCAGTTAGGATGAGCCTCCAACCTCAGTTAGGGACAGGATGAGGGCTTCGGGACTAATTTCAGGCTCCTAGTTAGAGACAGCATCAGGGATTTAGTTAGCATAAGAGGCTCGACAATAGCTAAAGACAAGTTTAGGTTAAGATCTAGGGATAGTGTCAGGAAATGACCTAGGGATAGTGTCAAGACCATAGCTAATTAGAGCATCAGTGCCTAATTTAGGCCCAGTGTCAGGGCTTCAGGTTGGGACAGAGTCTGAGCCTGACTTAGGGAGAGCGACAGGGCCTGAGTGATGCCTAGAGTCAGGGCCTTAGCTATGGACAGCGTCAGGGCATGACATAAGATCAACATAAGGGTCTCTGTAAGATCAGCATTAGAGTTTAGTTAAAGACATTATCAGGACCTCTGTGAGGGACAGCCTCAGGGCCTCACTTAGGGACAGTGTCAGGGCTAACTTTGGGAGAGTTTCAGGACCTTGGTAAGACATGGGTCAGGATATTAGCTCAGGATAATGTCAGGACTTTAGATATTGATGGCAGCAGCGCCTACGTTAGGGAAAGTTTCAAGGCGTTAGTTAGGAGTAGCGGGCCTCTGATAGGTCTAGTGTCAGATCCTCAGTTAGCAATAGTGTTAGGGCCTTAGTTAGGGACAGTGTCAGGGCCGGATGTAGGGCGAGCATCTAGGCCTTAGTTCGGGACAGTTTCATGGTCTTGGGACTAAATGCAGTGCCTGAGGTAGGCACAGCCTAAGGGCTTCAGTTAGCATAAGAGGCAGGACATTAGCTAGTGACCGTGTCAGTTTAACATCTAGGGATAGTGTCAGGAAATGACCTAAGGATAGTGTGAAGACCTTTGTTACGGAGACTCTCAGGGCCTTATTCAGAACCAGGGTTAGGGCTTCAGGTAGGGACAGCATCAGAGCCTGACTTAGGGAGAGTGTTAGGGTCTGAGTGAGGCCTAGCCTCAGACACTTAGTGGGGGACACTATCGGGGCATGATTTAGGAGAAGCATCACGGCCTCTGTTGGATCAGCCTTAGGGTCTTAGTTAAAGACATGATCAGGGTCTGAGTTAGTCACAGCATCAAGGCTTGAGTTAGTTAGGGAAAGCTTCAGGGCCTCACTTAGGGAGAGCGTCAGGGCTGACTTTGGTACAGTTTCAGGACCTTGGAAAGACATAGGTCAGGATATTAGCTCAGGATAATGTCAGGACTTTTGATAATGATGGCAGCAGGGGCTTAGTTACAGACGGTTTCATGGCCTGAGTTAGGCCTAGCATCAGAGACTTTGTTAGGTACAGTGTAATGGACTGAGTTAGGAGTAGTGTCAGGGCCTTGCTTAGGGACAGTGTCAGGGTCTGATTTAGGTGTACTGTCTGAGACCTAGTTAGGGACAGTGCTAGGGCCTGAGTTAGGATTAGTGTCAAGGCCTTATTTAGGACCAGTTTCAGGGCCTTAGTTTGGACTAGCATCAGAGCCATTGTTAGGAATCGTATGAGGGCCTGAGTTAGGCATACTATCAGGGCCTTAGTTAGGGACAGTTTTAGGGCCTGAGTTGGGATTAGTGTCAAGGCCTTACTTAGGACCAATTTTAGGGCTTTAGTTTGGACTAGCAACAAAGCCTTTGTTAGGTTTCATGTCGGGGCCTCAGTTAGGTGTAGTGTCAGGGCCATTGTTAGGGACAGTATCAAGGCCTGACTTAGGAGAAGTTCAGGGCCTTAGCCAGGGAAAGTGTCAGGGCCTTAGTTAGGGACATTATCAGGGCCTGAATTAGCAGCAGTGTCAAAAGTCCTCAGTGAGGAGAGTAAGGAGTAAATCAGGACTCAGGCCCTGACACTGTTCTTAAATAAGGCCCTGACATTACCTGTAACACAGGTCCTGATCTGATTCCTATCATAGGCGCTGATGTTGGACTTAACTAAGGCCCTGACACTGGTCCTAACTAAAGCTGTGACACTACTCTTAACTCAGGCCCTGACACTGTCCCTAACAAAGCCTCTGACACTACTCCTAAATCAGGCACTGACACTGTCCCTAACTAAGGCCCTGACATACACCTAATTCATGCCCTGACACTGTCTCTAACTAAGGCCCTGATACTACTCCAAACTCAGCACTGACACTGTCACTAACTAAGGCTCTGACACTATTCATAGCTCACGCCCTAACACAACTCCTAAATCATGCCCTGACAATGTCCCTAACTAAGGCCCTGACACTATTCCTAACTCAGGCACTGACACAATACTTAAGGAAGGCCCTGACATTACTCCTAACTCAGGCCCTGAAAAGGTGCCTAACTAAGGCCGACACAACTCCTAACTCAGGCACTGACACTGTCCCAAAATAAGGCCCTGAATCTATTCCTAACTGAGGCGCTGATAGAATACCTAACGAAGGCACTGATGCTACTCCTAACTAAGGCCCTGACACTACTCCTATCTCAAGCAATGACACTGTCCCTAACTTAGGCCCTGACTCTACTCCTGACTCAGGCACTGACACTGGCCCTAACTTAGGCCCTGACACTACTCCCAACTCAGGCACTGACGCTGTCCCTAACTAAGGCTCTGCCACTACTCCCAACACAGGCATTGACACTGTCCCTAACTAATGCCCTCCCATTACTACTTACTTAGGCACTGACACGCTACCTAACTAAGGCCCTGAGACTACTTCTACCTCAGACCCTGACACTGTCCCTAACGAAGGGCCTGATACTACTCCCAACACAGGCACTGACACTCTCCCTAACTAAGGCCTTGACACTACTTTTAACTCATGCCCTGATGCTGTCCCCAAAAAAGACCCTGAGACTATTCCCAACTCAGGCACTGACACTCTCCCTAACTAAGACCCTGACACTACTCCCATCTCAGCCACTGACACTGTCCCTAATGCCCTGACACTACTCCCAACTCAGGCACTGACACTGTCCCTAACTAGGCCCTGACACTACTCCCAACTCAGGCACTGAAACTGTCCCTAACTAAGGCCCTGACATAAATCCCAACTCCGGCACTGACACTTTCTCTAACTAAGGCCCTGAAACTACTCACAACTCAGGCCCTGACACTGTTCCTAACTACCGGTCTCAGACTACTCCTAACTTAGGCCCTGACACTATTCCTAACACAGTCACTGACACTGTCCCTAACTAAGGTCCTGAGACTATTCCTAACTCAGACCCTGACACTGTCCATAACTTAGGCCATGTCACTACTCCCAACTCAGGCACTGACACTGTCCCTAATGCCCTGACACTACTCCCAACTCAGGCACTGACACTGTCCCTAACTAGGCCCTGACACTACTCCCAACTCAGGCACTGAAACTGTCCCTAACTAAGGCCCTGACATAAATCCCAACTCCGGCACTGACACTTTCTCTAACTAAGGCCCTGAAACTACTCACAACTCAGGCCCTGACACTGTTCCTAACTACCGGTCTCAGACTACTCCTAACTTAGGCCCTGACACTATTCCTAACACAGTCACTGACACTGTCCCTAACTAAGGTCCTGAGACTATTCCTAACTCAGACCCTGACACTGTCCATAACTTAGGCCATGTCACTACTCCCAACTCAGGCACTGACGCTGTTCCTAAGTAAGGGTCTGACACTACTCCAAACTGAGACACTGACACTCTTCCAAATTAAGGCCTTGACACTACTCTTAACTCAGGCCCTGACACTGTCCATAATAAAG
This sequence comes from Balaenoptera physalus, assembly GCF_965194825.1. Lineage (NCBI taxonomy): Eukaryota > Metazoa > Chordata > Mammalia > Artiodactyla > Balaenopteridae > Balaenoptera > Balaenoptera physalus. The sequence continues at coordinate 58,256 of NW_028125039.1, forward strand.
ACCCTGACAAAAATCCCAACTTAGGCACTGACAATGTCCGTAACTAAGGCCCTGACACTATTCCCATCTCAGCCACTGACACTGTCCCTACCTATGACCCTGACACTACTCCCAACGCAAGCACTGGCGCTGTCCCTAACTAAGGCACTGGCACTACTCCCAACTCGCCCTGGCGCTGTCCCTAACGAAGGCTCTGACACTACTCCCTATTCAGGCAATGACAGTGTCCCTAACTGAGGCAATGATACTACTCCCAACTCAAGCACTAAAGCTCTGGATCATTGTGATGAAAAGCGCCATGGAGCACTGTGATGACAAGGGCCAAGGAGAATTGTGATGACGTGTCCTGGAGCATTGTGGTGACAAGGGCCATGGAGCATTTTGATGACAGGGGTCATGGGGCATTGTGATGAAAGTGTTCATGGAGCATTGTGATGAAAGTGGTCATGGAACATTGTGATAAAAGTGGTCATGTAGCATTGTGATGAAAAGTGCTATGGAGCATTGGGATGACAGGGGTCATGGAGCATTGTGATGACAAATGCGTGGAGATTTGTGATGACGAGGACCATGGAGCATTGAGATTATAAGGATCATGCAGCATTGTGATGACAAGGGCCATGGAGCATTTTAATGACAAGGGACATGGAGCATTGTGATGACAGAGGTCATGGAGCATTGTGGTGACCAGCGGCATGGAGCATTGTGAAGAAAGGGGTACTGTAACATTGTGATGAAAGGGTCAAGGAGCATTTTGATTACAAGGATCATGGAGCATTGTGATGACAAGGGCCATGGAGCATTGTGATGACAGGGCTCATGTGACATTATGATGACAGTGGTCCTGGAACAATGTGATGAACGTTGTCATGGAGCACTGTGATTACAGGGGTCATGGAGAATTGTGATGACAAAGGCCAGGGAACATTGTGATGACAGGGGTCATGGAGCATTGTGATGAAAACGGACCTGGAGCATTGTGATGGAAGGGGTCATGGCTCATTGTGATGACAGGGGGCCTGGAACATTGTGATGACAGGGGTCACGGGGCATTGTGATGACAAGGGCCATGGCACATTTTGATGACAGTGGTCCTATGGCATTTTGAATGACAGGGGCCATGAAGCATTGTGATGACAAGAGTCATGGAGATTTGTGATGACAGGAGGCATGGAGCTTTGTGATTTCACAGGCATGTAGCATTTTAGACAAGGGTCATGGAGCATTGTGATGATAAGGGCATGGAGCATTGTGATGACAATGGCATGTAGCATTGCAATGACAAAGGTCATGGAGCATTGTGATGACAGGGGTTATGGAGCATTGTGATGACAAGGGCGTGGAGCATTGTGATGACAGTGGTCATGGAACATTGTGATGATAAGGGCATCGAGCCGAGTTAGGGACAGTCTAGCGGCCTTGGGACTAAATTCAGTGCCTGAATTAGGCACAGCATAAGGTCTTTAGTTAGCATAAGAGGTAGGACATTAGCTCGGGACAGGGTTAGGCTAAAGGCTTGGAATCGTGTCAGGAAATGACCTAAGGATAGTGTGAAGACCTTTGTTACTGAGACCCTCAGGGACTTATTCAGAAGCAGTGTTAGGGCTTCAGGTAAGGACAGCATCAGGGCCTGACTTAAGAAGAGCGACAGGGTCTGAGTGAGGCCTAATGTCAGGCCCTTAGCTGGGGACACTGTCAGGGAATGACTTAGGAGCAGCATCAGTGCCTTTGTTGGATCAGCTTTAGGTTCTTAGTTAAAGACATGACCGGAGCCCTAGTTAGTCACAGCGTCAAGGCCTCAGTTAGGGAAAGCTTCAGGGTCTGAGTTACAGACAGCCTCAGGTCTTCACTTAAAGACAGCGACAGGGCTTTCTTAGGGACAGGGTCAGGACCTTGGTTAGAAATGAGTCAGGATATTAACTCAGGAGAGTGTCAGGATTTTAGTTATTGCTGGCAGCAGGGCCTATATTAAGGACAGATTCCGGGCCTTTGTTAGATTCAGTGTCATGGACTTAGTTAGGAGTAGTCAGGGCCTCAGTTAGGGAGAGCATTAGGATTTCAGTTAGCATAAGATGCAGGAGATCATCTCGGGACAGAGTCAGGTTCCAGGCCAGAGATAGTGAAAGGAAATGACCAAGGGATAACGAGAAGACCTTAGTTATTGAGAGCATCAGGGCCTTAGTTAGCAGCAGCGTGAGTGCTTTAATCAGGACCAGTGCCAGGGCTTGATGTATGGACAGCATCAGAGCCTAACTAAGGTACAGCAACAGGGCCTAAGTGAGGCCTATCTTTAGGGCCTGAGTAAGGGACAGTATCAGGGCATGACTTAGGAGCAGCATAAAGGCCTCTGTAGGATCAGCATTAGGGTCTTCGTTAAAGCTATTATCAGGGCCTCCGTTAGGGATAGCCTCAAGGTCTCACTTAGGGACAGCGTCAGGGCTTACTTTGGGAAAGTTTCAGGACCTTGGGAAGACATGGGTCAGGATATTAGCTCAGGATAATGTCAGGTGTTCAGATATTGACGGCAGCAGGGCCTTAGTTAGAGGCAGTGTCAGGGCCTAAGTTAGGACTAGCATCAGAGCCTTTGTTAGGTACAGTGTCAGTGACTGAGTTAGGTGTAGTGTCAGAGCCTTAGTTAGGGACAGTGTCAGGGCCTGCATTAGGACGAGCCTCCAGGCCTCATTTAGGGACAGGTTCACGGCCTCGGACCTAAATTCAGGGCCTCATTTAGGGACAGAATCAGGGATTTAGCTAGCATAAGGGGATCTACAGCTGAAAGCAACCTGAACACCACCACAAGCAGATGCAGAAGTGAACCATGCACGCTCCTATGAAGGAATATTCCACAGCAGTTGAGTACATTTTGTTTAAAATTATTAACACTCTAAAAATTATGTTTTGAAGAAAACTATATTCAGAAGATGAAAGAATCTCGTTCTAAAGAATCTCTTTAGCTAATCTCGACATTAGCTAAAGAGAAGGTTAGGTTAAGGTCTAGGGAGAGTGTCAGGAAATGACCTAGGGATAGTGTCAAGACCTTAGTTACTTAGCACATCAGGACCTAATTTAGGAGCAGTGAGTGTCAGGGCTTCGGGTAGGAACAGCGTCAGAGCCTGACTTCGGGAGTGGGACAGGGCATGAGTGAGGCCTAGCGTCAGGGCCTTAGCTAGAGACAGTGTCAGGGCATGACTTAGGAGCAGCATAAGAGCCACGGTAGGATCAGCCTCAGGGGCTATGTTAAAGACATTATCAGGGCCTCTGTTAGGGACAGCCTCAAGGCCTCACTTAGAGACAGCATCAGGGCTTCCTTAGGGACAGTTTCAGGACCTTGGTAAGAGATGGGTCAAGAAATTAGCTCAGGATAGTGTCAGGACTTTAGATATTGACGGCAGCAGGGCCTTAGTTAGGGACAGTGTCAGGCCCTGAATTAGGACGAACATCGAGGCCTTAGGTACGGACAGGGTCACAGCCTCGAGAGTAATTTTAGGCCCTTAGTTAAGGACAGCAGCAGGGCTGTATTTAGCATAAGAGGCACGACATTTGCTAGGGACAGGGTCAGGTTATGGTCTAGGCAGAGTGTCAGGAAAGGACCTAAGCATAGTGTCAAAACCTTAGTTCCTGAGTGTATCAGATCCTTATTTAGAACCAGTGTCAGGGCTTCAGGTAGGGACAGCATCAGAGCCTGACTTAGGGAGAGCGACAGGGCCTGAGTGAGGCCTAGCGTCAGGCCCTTAGCTGAGGACACTGTCAGGGCATGACTTAGGAACAGAATCAGCGCCTCTGTTGGATCAGCCTTAGCGTCTTTGTTACAGATATGATCAGGGCCTGACTTAGTCACAGCTTCAAGGCCTCAGTTAGGGAAAGCTTCAGGGCCTGAGTTAGGGACAGCCTCAGTTCTTAACATAGGGACAGCGACAGGGCTTTCTAAGGAGACAGTGTCAGGACCTGGGTTAGAAATAAGTCAGGATATTAACTCAGGCTAGTGCCCAGTTTTTAGTTATTGCTGACAGCAGGGCCTATATTAGGGAAAATTCTGAGCCTTACTTAGAGAGAGTGTCAGGGCCTCAGTTAGGACTAGCATCAGAGCCCTTGTAAAGTACAGTGTCAGGGACTGAGTTAGGTGTAGTGTCAGGGCTTTAGTTAGGGACAGTGTCAGCGCCTCAGTTAGGATGAGCCTCCAACCTCAGTTAGGGACAGGATGAGGGCTTCGGGACTAATTTCAGGCTCCTAGTTAGAGACAGCATCAGGGATTTAGTTAGCATAAGAGGCTCGACAATAGCTAAAGACAAGTTTAGGTTAAGATCTAGGGATAGTGTCAGGAAATGACCTAGGGATAGTGTCAAGACCATAGCTAATTAGAGCATCAGTGCCTAATTTAGGCCCAGTGTCAGGGCTTCAGGTAGGGACAGAGTCTGAGCCTGACTTAGGGAGAGCGACAGGGCCTGAGTGATGCCTAGAGTCAGGGCCTTAGCTATGGACAGCGTCAGGGCATGACATAAGATCAACATAAGGGTCTCTGTAAGATCAGCATTAGAGTTTAGTTAAAGACATTATCAGGACCTCTGTGAGGGACAGCCTCAGGGCCTCACTTAGGGACAGTGTCAGGGCTAACTTTGGGAGAGTTTCAGGACCTTGGTAAGACATGGGTCAGGATATTAGCTCAGGATAATGTCAGGACTTTAGATATTGATGGCAGCAGCGCCTACGTTAGGGAAAGTTTCAAGGCGTTAGTTAGGAGTAGCGGGCCTCTGATAGGTCTAGTGTCAGATCCTCAGTTAGCAATAGTGTTAGGGCCTTAGTTAGGGACAGTGTCAGGGCCGGATGTAGGGCGAGCATCTAGGCCTTAGTTCGGGACAGTTTCATGGTCTTGGGACTAAATGCAGTGCCTGAGGTAGGCACAGCCTAAGGGCTTCAGTTAGCATAAGAGGCAGGACATTAGCTAGTGACCGTGTCAGTTTAACATCTAGGGATAGTGTCAGGAAATGACCTAAGGATAGTGTGAAGACCTTTGTTACGGAGACTCTCAGGGCCTTATTCAGAACCAGGGTTAGGGCTTCAGGTAGGGACAGCATCAGAGCCTGACTTAGGGAGAGTGTTAGGGTCTGAGTGAGGCCTAGCCTCAGACACTTAGTGGGGGACACTATCGGGGCATGATTTAGGAGAAGCATCACGGCCTCTGTTGGATCAGCCTTAGGGTCTTAGTTAAAGACATGATCAGGGTCTGAGTTAGTCACAGCATCAAGGCTTGAGTTAGTTAGGGAAAGCTTCAGGGCCTCACTTAGGGAGAGCGTCAGGGCTGACTTTGGTACAGTTTCAGGACCTTGGAAAGACATAGGTCAGGATATTAGCTCAGGATAATGTCAGGACTTTTGATAATGATGGCAGCAGGGGCTTAGTTACAGACGGTTTCATGGCCTGAGTTAGGCCTAGCATCAGAGACTTTGTTAGGTACAGTGTAATGGACTGAGTTAGGAGTAGTGTCAGGGCCTTGCTTAGGGACAGTGTCAGGGTCTGATTTAGGTGTACTGTCTGAGACCTAGTTAGGGACAGTGCTAGGGCCTGAGTTAGGATTAGTGTCAAGGCCTTATTTAGGACCAGTTTCAGGGCCTTAGTTTGGACTAGCATCAGAGCCATTGTTAGGAATCGTATGAGGGCCTGAGTTAGGCATACTATCAGGGCCTTAGTTAGGGACAGTTTTAGGGCCTGAGTTGGGATTAGTGTCAAGGCCTTACTTAGGACCAATTTTAGGGCTTTAGTTTGGACTAGCAACAAAGCCTTTGTTAGGTTTCATGTCGGGGCCTCAGTTAGGTGTAGTGTCAGGGCCATTGTTAGGGACAGTATCAAGGCCTGACTTAGGAGAAGTTCAGGGCCTTAGCCAGGGAAAGTGTCAGGGCCTTAGTTAGGGACATTATCAGGGCCTGAATTAGCAGCAGTGTCAAAAGTCCTCAGTGAGGAGAGTAAGGAGTAAATCAGGACTCAGGCCCTGACACTGTTCTTAAATAAGGCCCTGACATTACCTGTAACACAGGTCCTGATCTGATTCCTATCATAGGCGCTGATGTTGGACTTAACTAAGGCCCTGACACTGGTCCTAACTAAAGCTGTGACACTACTCTTAACTCAGGCCCTGACACTGTCCCTAACAAAGCCTCTGACACTACTCCTAAATCAGGCACTGACACTGTCCCTAACTAAGGCCCTGACATACACCTAATTCATGCCCTGACACTGTCTCTAACTAAGGCCCTGATACTACTCCAAACTCAGCACTGACACTGTCACTAACTAAGGCCCTGACACTATTCATAGCTCACGCCCTAACACAACTCCTAAATCATGCCCTGACAATGTCCCTAACTAAGGCCCTGACACTATTCCTAACTCAGGCACTGACACAATACTTAAGGAAGGCCCTGACATTACTCCTAACTCAGGCCCTGAAAAGGTGCCTAACTAAGGCCGACACAACTCCTAACTCAGGCACTGACACTGTCCCAAAATAAGGCCCTGAATCTATTCCTAACTGAGGCGCTGATACAATACCTAACGAAGGCACTGATACTACTCCTAACTAAGGCCCTGACACTACTCCTATCTCAAGCAATGACACTGTCCCTAACTTAGGCCCTGACTCTACTCCTGACTCAGGCACTGACACTGGCCCTAACTTAGGCCCTGACACTACTCCCAACTCAGGCACTGACGCTGTCCCTAACTAAGGCTCTGACACTACTCCCAACACAGGCATTGACACTGTCCCTAACTAAGGCCCTCCCATTACTACTTACTTAAGCACTGACACGCTACCTAACTAAGGCCCTGAGACTACTTCTACCTCAGACCCTGACACTGTCCCTAACGAAGGGCCTGATACTACTCCCAACACAGGCACTGACACTCTCCCTAACTAAGGCCTTGACACTACTTTTAACTCATGCCCTGATGCTGTCCCCAAAAAAGACCCTGAGACTATTCCCAACTCAGGCACTGACACTCTCCCTAACTAAGACCCTGACACTACTCCCATCTCAGCCACTGACACTGTCCCTAATGCCCTGACACTACTCCCAACTCAGGCACTGACACTGTCCCTAACTAGGCCCTGACACTACTCCCAACTCAGGCACTGAAACTGTCCCTAACTAAGGCCCTGACATAAATCCCAACTCCGGCACTGACACTTTCTCTAACTAAGGCCCTGAAACTACTCACAACTCAGGCCCTGACACTGTTCCTAACTACCGGTCTCAGACTACTCCTAACTTAGGCCCTGACACTATTCCTAACACAGTCACTGACACTGTCCCTAACTAAGGTCCTGAGACTATTCCTAACTCAGACCCTGACACTGTCCATAACTTAGGCCATGTCACTACTCCCAACTCAGGCACTGACGCTGTTCCTAAGTAAGGGTCTGACACTACTCCAAACTGAGACACTGACACTCTTCCAAATTAAGGCCTTGACACTACTCTTAACTCAGGCCCTGACACTGTCTATAATAAAGACCCTGACAAAAATCCCAACTTAGGCACTGACAATGTCCGTAACTAAGGCCCTGACACTATTCCCATCTCAGCCACTGGCACTGTCCCTACCTATGACCCTGACACTACTCCCAACGCAAGCAATGGCGCTGTCCCTAACTAAGGCACTGGCACTACTCCCAACTCGCCCTGGCGCTGTCCCTAACGAAGGCTCTGACACTACTCCCTATTCAGGCAATGACAGTGTCCCTAACTGAGGCAATGATACTAATCCCAACTCAAGCACTAAGGCTCTGGATCATTGTGATGACAAGCGCCATGGAGCACTGTGATGACAAGGGCCAAGGAGAATTGTGATGACGTGTCCTGGAGCGTTGTGGTGACAAGGGCCATGGAGCATTTTGATGACAGGGGTCATGGGGCATTGTGATGAAAGTGTTCATGGAGCATTGTGATGAAAGTGGTCATGGAACATTGTGATAAAAGTGGTCATGTAGCATTGTGATGAAAAGTGCTATGGAGCATTGGGATGACAGGGGTCATGGAGCATTGTGATGACAAATGCGTGGAGATTTGTGATGACGAGGACCATGGAGCATTGAGATTATAAGGATCATGCAGCATTGTGATGACAGGGGCCATGGAGCATTTTAATGACAAGGGACATGGAGCATTGTGATGACAGAGGTCATGGAGCATTGTGGTGACCAGCGGCATGGAGCATTGTGAAGAAAGGGGTACTGTAACATTGTGATGAAAGGGTCAAGGAGCATTTTGATTACAAGGATCATGGAGCATTGTGATGACAAGGGCCATGGAGCATTGTGATGACAGGGCTCATGTGACATTATGATGACAGTGGTCCTGGAACAATGTGATGAACGTTGTCATGGAGCACTGTGATTACAGGGGTCATGGAGAATTGTGATGACAAAGGCCAGGGAACATTGTGATGACAGGGGTCATGGAGCATTGTGATGAAAACGGACCTGGAGCATTGTGATGGAAGGGGTCATGGCTCATTGTGATGACAGGGGGCCTGGAACATTGTGATGACAGGGGTCACGGGGCATTGTGATGACAAGGGCCATGGCACATTTTGATGACAGTGGTCCTATGGCATTTTGAATGACAGGGGCCATGAAGCATTGTGATGACAAGAGTCATGGAGATTTGTGATGACAGGAGGCATGGAGCTTTGTGATTTCACAGGCATGTAGCATTTTAGACAAGGGTCATGGAGCATTGTGATGATAAGGGCATGGAGCATTGTGATGACAATGGCATGTAACATTGCAATGACAAAGGTCATGGAGCATTGTGATGACAGGGGTTATGGAGCATTGTGATGACAAGGGCGTGGAGCATTGTGATGACAGTGGTCATGGAACATTGTGATGATAAGGGCATCGAGCCGAGTTAGGGACAGTCTAGCGGCCTTGGGACTAAATTCAGTGCCTGAATTAGGCACAGCATAAGGTCTTTAGTTAGCATAAGAGGTAGGACATTAGCTCGGGACAGGGTTAGGGTAAAGGCTTGGAATCGTGTCAGGAAATGACCTAAGGATAGTGTGAAGACCTTTGTTACTGAGACCCTCAGGGACTTATTCAGAAGCAGTGTTAGGGCTTCAGGTAAGGACAGCATCAGGGCCTGACTTAAGAAGAGCGACAGGGTCTGAGTGAGGCCTAATGTCAGGCCCTTAGCTGGGGACACTGTCAGGGAATGACTTAGGAGCAGCATCAGTGCCTTTGTTGGATCAGCTTTAGGTTCTTAGTTAAAGACATGACCGGAGCCCTAGTTAGTCACAGCGTCAAGGCCTCAGTTAGGGAAAGCTTCAGGGTCTGAGTTACAGACAGCCTCAGGTCTTCACTTAAAGACAGCGACAGGGCTTTCTTAGGGACAGTGTCAGGACCTTGGTTAGAAATGAGTCAGGATATTAACTCAGGAGAGTGTCAGGATTTTAGTTATTGCTGGCAGCAGGGCCTATATTAAGGACAGATTCCGGGCCTTTGTTAGATTCAGTGTCATGGACTTAGTTAGGAGTAGTCAGGGCCTCAGTTAGGGAGAGCATTAGGATTTCAGTTAGCATAAGATGCAGGAGATCATCTCGGGACAGAGTCAGGTTCCAGGCCAGAGATAGTGAAAGGAAATGACCAAGGGATAACGAGAAGACCTTAGTTATTGAGAGCATCAGGGCCTTAGTTAGCAGCAGCGTGAGTGCTTTAATCAGGACCAGTGCCAGGGCTTGATGTATGGACAGCATCAGAGCCTAACTAAGGTACAGCAACAGGGCCTAAGTGAGGCCTATCTTTGGGGCCTGAGTAAGGGACAGTATCAGGGCATGACTTAGGAGCAGCAGAAAGGCCTCTGTAGGATCAGCATTAGGGTCTTCGTTAAAGATATTATCAGGGCCTCCGTTAGGGATAGCCTCAAGGTCTCACTTAGGGACAGCGTCAGGGCTTACTTTGGGAAAGTTTCAGGACCTTGGGAAGACATGGGTCAGGATATTAGCTCAGGATAATGTCAGGTGTTCAGATATTGACGGCAGCAGGGCCTTAGTTAGAGGCAGTGTCAGGGCCTAAGTTAGGACTAGCATCAGAGCCTTTGTTAGGTACAGTGTCAGTGACTGAGTTAGGTGTAGTGTCAGAGCCTTAGTTAGGGACAGTGTCAGGGCCTGCATTAGGACGAGCCTCCAGGCCTCATTTAGGGACAGGTTCACGGCCTCGGACCTAAATTCAGGGCCTCATTTAGGGACAGAATCAGGGATTTAGCTAGCATAAGGGGATCTACAGCTGAAAGCAACCTGAACACCACCACAAGCAGATGCAGAAGTGAACCATGCACGCTCCTATGAAGGAATATTCCACAGCAGTTGAGTACATTTTGTTTAAAATTATTAACACTCTAAAAATTATGTTTTGAAGAAAACTATATTCAGAAGATGAAAGAATCTCGTTCTAAAGAATCTCTTTAGCTAATCTCGACATTAGCTAAAGAGAAGGTTAGGTTAAGGTCTAGGGAGAGTGTCAGGAAATGACCTAGGGATAGTGTCAAGACCTTAGTTACTTAGCACATCAGGACCTAATTTAGGAGCAGTGAGTGTCAGGGCTTCGGGTAGGAACAGCGTCAGAGCCTGACTTCGGGAGTGGGACAGGGCATGAGTGAGGCCTAGCGTCAGGGCCTTAGCTAGAGACAGTGTCAGGGCATGACTTAGGAGCAGCATAAGAGCCACGGTAGGATCAGCCTCAGGGGCTATGTTAAAGACATTATCAGGGCCTCTGTTAGGGACAGCCTCAAGGCCTCACTTAGAGACAGCATCAGGGCTTCCTTAGGGACAGTTTCAGGACCTTGGTAAGAGATGGGTCAAGAAATTAGCTCAGGATAGTGTCAGGACTTTAGATATTGACGGCAGCAGGGCCTTAGTTAGGGACAGTGTCAGGCCCTGAATTAGGACGAACATCGAGGCCTTAGGTACGGACAGGGTCACAGCCTCGAGAGTAATTTTAGGCCCTTAGTTAAGGACAGCAGCAGGGCTGTATTTAGCATAAGAGGCACGACATTTGCTAGGGACAGGGTCAGGTTATGGTCTAGGCAGAGTGTCAGGAAAGGACCTAAGCATAGTGTCAAAACCTTAGTTCCTGAGAGTATCAGATCCTTATTTAGAACCAGTGTCAGGGCTTCAGGTAGGGACAGCATCAGAGCCTGACTTAGGGAGAGCGACAGGGCCTGAGTGAGGCCTAGCATCAGGCCCTTAGCTGAGGACACTGTCAGGGCATGACTTAGGAACAGAATCAGCGCCTCTGTTGGATCAGCCTTAGCGTCTTTGTTACAGATATGATCAGGGCCTGACTTAGTCACAGCTTCAAGGCCTCAGTTAGGGAAAGCTTCAGGGCCTGAGTTAGGGACAGCCTCAGTTCTTAACATAGGGACAGCGACAGGGCTTTCTTAGGGACAGTGTCAGGACCTGGGTTAGAAATAAGTCAGGATATTAACTCAGGCTAGTGCCCAGTTTTTAGTTATTGCTGACAGCAGGGCCTATATTAGGGAAAATTCTGAGCCTTACTTAGAGAGAGTGTCAGGGCCTCAGTTAGGACTAGCATCAGAGCCCTTGTAAAGTACAGTGTCAGGGACTGAGTTAGGTGTAGTGTCAGGGCTTTAGTTAGGGACAGTGTCAGCGCCTCAGTTAGGATGAGCCTCCAACCTCAGTTAGGGACAGGATGAGGGCTTCGGGACTAATTTCAGGCTCCTAGTTAGAGACAGCATCAGGGATTTAGTTAGCATAAGAGGCTCGACAATAGCTAAAGACAAGTTTAGGTTAAGATCTAGGGATAGTGTCAGGAAATGACCTAGGGATAGTGTCAAGACCATAGCTAATTAGAGCATCAGTGCCTAATTTAGGCCCAGTGTCAGGGCTTCAGGTAGGGACAGAGTCTGAGCCTGACTTAGGGAGAGCGACAGGGCCTGAGTGATGCCTAGAGTCAGGGCCTTAGCTATGGACAGCGTCAGGGCATGACATAAGATCAACATAAGGGTCTCTGTAAGATCAGCATTAGAGTTTAGTTAAAGACATTATCAGGACCTCTGTGAGGGACAGCCTCAGGGCCTCACTTAGGGACAGTGTCAGGGCTAACTTTGGGAGAGTTTCAGGACCTTGGTAAGACATGGGTCAGGATATTAGCTCAGGATAATGTCAGGACTTTAGATATTGATGGCAGCAGCGCCTACGTTAGGGAAAGTTTCAAGGCGTTAGTTAGGAGTAGCGGGCCTCTGATAGGTCTAGTGTCAGATCCTCAGTTAGCAATAGTGTTAGGGCCTTAGTTAGGGACAGTGTCAGGGCCGGATGTAGGGCGAGCATCTAGGCCTTAGTTCGGGACAGTTTCATGGTCTTGGGACTAAATGCAGTGCCTGAGGTAGGCACAGCCTAAGGGCTTCAGTTAGCATAAGAGGCAGGACATTAGCTAGTGACCGTGTCAGTTTAACATCTAGGGATAGTGTCAGGAAATGACCTAAGGATAGTGTGAAGACCTTTGTTACGGAGACTCTCAGGGCCTTATTCAGAACCAGGGTTAGGGCTTCAGGTAGGGACAGCATCAGAGCCTGACTTAGGGAGAGTGTTAGGGTCTGAGTGAGGCCTAGCCTCAGACACTTAGTGGGGGACACTATCGGGGCATGATTTAGGAGAAGCATCACGGCCTCTGTTGGATCAGCCTTAGGGTCTTAGTTAAAGACATGATCAGGGTCTGAGTTAGTCACAGCATCAAGGCTTGAGTTAGTTAGGGAAAGCTTCAGGGCCTCACTTAGGGAGAGCGTCAGGGCTGACTTTGGTACAGTTTCAGGACCTTGGAAAGACATAGGTCAGGATATTAGCTCAGGATAATGTCAGGACTTTTGATAATGATGGCAGCAGGGGCTTAGTTACAGACGGTTTCATGGCCTGAGTTAGGCCTAGCATCAGAGACTTTGTTAGGTACAGTGTAATGGACTGAGTTAGGAGTAGTGTCAGGGCCTTGCTTAGGGACAGTGTCAGGGTCTGATTTAGGTGTACTGTCTGAGACCTAGTTAGGGACAGTGCTAGGGCCTGAGTTAGGATTAGTGTCAAGGCCTTATTTAGGACCAGTTTCAGGGCCTTAGTTTGGACTAGCATCAGAGCCATTGTTAGGAATCGTATGAGGGCCTGAGTTAGGCATACTATCAGGGCCTTAGTTAGGGACAGTTTTAGGGCCTGAGTTGGGATTAGTGTCAAGGCCTTACTTAGGACCAATTTTAGGGCTTTAGTTTGGACTAGCAACAAAGCCTTTGTTAGGTTTCATGTCGGGGCCTCAGTTAGGTGTAGTGTCAGGGCCATTGTTAGGGACAGTATCAAGGCCTGACTTAGGAGAAGTTCAGGGCCTTAGCCAGGGAAAGTGTCAGGGCCTTAGTTAGGGACATTATCAGGGCCTGAATTAGCAGCAGTGTCAAAAGTCCTCAGTGAGGAGAGTAAGGAGTAAATCAGGACTCAGGCCCTGACACTGTTCTTAAATAAGGCCCTGACATTACCTGTAACACAGGTCCTGATCTGATTCCTATCATAGGCGCTGATGTTGGACTTAACTAAGGCCCTGACACTGGTCCTAACTAAAGCTGTGACACTACTCTTAACTCAGGCCCTGACACTGTCCCTAACAAAGCCTCTGACACTACTCCTAAATCAGGCACTGACACTGTCCCTAACTAAGGCCCTGACATACACCTAATTCATGCCCTGACACTGTCTCTAACTAAGGCCCTGATACTACTCCAAACTCAGCACTGACACTGTCACTAACTAAGGCTCTGACACTATTCATAGCTCACGCCCTAACACAACTCCTAAATCATGCCCTGACAATGTCCCTAACTAAGGCCCTGACACTATTCCTAACTCAGGCACTGACACAATACTTAAGGAAGGCCCTGACATTACTCCTAACTCAGGCCCTGAAAAGGTGCCTAACTAAGGCCGACACAACTCCTAACTCAGGCACTGACACTGTCCCAAAATAAGGCCCTGAATCTATTCCTAACTGAGGCGCTGATAGAATACCTAACGAAGGCACTGATGCTACTCCTAACTGAGGCCCTGACACTACTCCTATCTCAAGCAATGACACTGTCCCTAACTTAGGCCCTGACTCTACTCCTGACTCAGGCACTGACACTGGCCCTAACTTAGGCCCTGACACTACTCCCAACTCAGGCACTGACGCTGTCCCTAACTAAGGCTCTGACACTACTCCCAACACAGGCATTGACACTGTCCCTAACTAATGGCCTCCCATTACTACTTACTTAGGCACTGACACGCTACCTAACTAAGGCCCTGAGACTACTTCTACCTCAGACCCTGACACTGTCCCTAACGAAGGGCCTGATACTACTCCCAACACAGGCACTGACACTCTCCCTAACTAAGGCCTTGACACTACTTTTAACTCATGCCCTGATGCTGTCCCCAAAAAAGACCCTGAGACTATTCCCAACTCAGGCACTGACACTCTCCCTAACTAAGACCCTGACACTACTCCCATCTCAGCCACTGACACTGTCCCTAATGCCCTGACACTACTCCCAACTCAGGCACTGACACTGTCCCTAACTAGGCCCTGACACTACTCCCAACTCAGGCACTGAAACTGTCCCTAACTAAGGCCCTGACATAAATCCCAACTCCGGCACTGACACTTTCTCTAACTAAGGCCCTGAAACTACTCACAACTCAGGCCCTGACACTGTTCCTAACTACCGGTCTCAGACTACTCCTAACTTAGGCCCTGACACTATTCCTAACACAGTCACTGACACTGTCCCTAACTAAGGTCCTGAGACTATTCCTAACTCAGACCCTGACACTGTCCATAACTTAGGCCATGTCACTACTCCCAACTCAGGCACTGACACTGTCCCTAATGCCCTGACACTACTCCCAACTCAGGCACTGACACTGTCCCTAACTAGGCCCTGACACTACTCCCAACTCAGGCACTGAAACTGTCCCTAACTAAGGCCCTGACATAAATCCCAACTCCGGCACTGACACTTTCTCTAACTAAGGCCCTGAAACTACTCACAACTCAGGCCCTGACACTGTTCCTAACTACCGGTCTCAGACTACTCCTAACTTAGGCCCTGACACTATTCCTAACACAGTCACTGACACTGTCCCTAACTAAGGTCCTGAGACTATTCCTAACTCAGACCCTGACACTGTCCATAACTTAGGCCATGTCACTACTCCCAACTCAGGCACTGACGCTGTTCCTAAGTAAGGGTCTGACACTACTCCAAACTGAGACACTGACACTCTTCCAAATTAAGGCCTTGACACTACTCTTAACTCAGGCCCTGACACTGTCCATAATAAAGACCCTGACAAAAATCCCAACTTAGGCACTGACAATGTCCGTAACTAAGGCCCTGACACTATTCCCATCTCAGCCACTGACACTGTCCCTACCTATGACCCTGACACTACTCCCAATGCAAGCACTGGCGCTGTCCCTAACTAAGGCACTGGCACTACTCCCAACTCGCCCTGGCGCTGTCCCTAACGAAGGCTCTGACACTACTCCCTATTCAGGCAATGACAGTGTCCCTAACTGAGGCAATGATACTACTCCCAACTCAAGCACTAAGGCTCTGGATCATTGTGATGAAAAGCGCCATGGAGCACTGTGATGACAAGGGCCAAGGAGAATTGTGATGACGTGTCCTGGAGCGTTGTGGTGACAAGGGCCATGGAGCATTTTGATGACAGGGGTCATGGGGCATTGTGATGAAAGTGTTCATGGAGCATTGTGATGAAAGTGGTCATGGAACATTGTGATAAAAGTGGTCATGTAGCATTGTGATGAAAAGTGCTATGGAGCATTGGGATGACAGGGGTCATGGAGCATTGTGATGACAAATGCGTGGAGATTTGTGATGACGAGGACCATGGAGCATTGAGATTATAAGGATCATGCAGCATTGTGATGACAAGGGCCATGGAGCATTTTAATGACAAGGGACATGGAGCATTGTGATGACAGAGGTCATGGAGCATTGTGGTGACCAGCGGCATGGAGCATTGTGAAGAAAGGGGTACTGTAACATTGTGATGAAAGGGTCAAGGAGCATTTTGATTACAAGGATCATGGAGCATTGTGATGACAAGGGCCATGGAGCATTGTGATGACAGGGCTCATGTGACATTATGATGACAGTGGTCCTGGAACAATGTGATGAACGTTGTCATGGAGCACTGTGATTACAGGGGTCATGGAGAATTGTGATGACAAAGGCCAGGGAACATTGTGATGACAGGGGTCATGGAGCATTGTGATGAAAACGGACCTGGAGCATTGTGATGGAAGGGGTCATGGCTCATTGTGATGACAGGGGGCCTGGAACATTGTGATGACAGGGGTCACGGGGCATTGTGATGACAAGGGCCATGGCACATTTTGATGACAGTGGTCCTATGGCATTTTGAATGACAGGGGCCATGAAGCATTGTGATGACAAGAGTCATGGAGATTTGTGATGACAGGAGGCATGGAGCTTTGTGATTTCACAGGCATGTAGCATTTTAGACAAGGGTCATGGAGCATTGTGATGATAAGGGCATGGAGCATTGTGATGACAATGGCATGTAGCATTGCAATGACAAAGGTCATGGAGCATTGTGATGACAGGGGTTATGGAGCATTGTGATGACAAGGGCGTGGAGCATTGTGATGACAGTGGTCATGGAACATTGTGATGATAAGGGCATCGAGCCGAGTTAGGGACAGTCTAGCGGCCTTGGGACTAAATTCAGTGCCTGAATTAGGCACAGCATAAGGTCTTTAGTTAGCATAAGAGGTAGGACATTAGCTCGGGACAGGGTTAGGCTAAAGGCTTGGAATCGTGTCAGGAAATGACCTAAGGATAGTGTGAAGACCTTTGTTACTGAGACCCTCAGGGACTTATTCAGAAGCAGTGTTAGGGCTTCAGGTAAGGACAGCATCAGGGCCTGACTTAAGAAGAGCGACAGGGTCTGAGTGAGGCCTAATGTCAGGCCCTTAGCTGGGGACACTGTCAGGGAATGACTTAGGAGCAGCATCAGTGCCTTTGTTGGATCAGCTTTAGGTTCTTAGTTAAAGACATGACCGGAGCCCTAGTTAGTCACAGCGTCAAGGCCTCAGTTAGGGAAAGCTTCAGGGTCTGAGTTACAGACAGCCTCAGGTCTTCACTTAAAGACAGCGACAGGGCTTTCTTAGGGACAGGGTCAGGACCTTGGTTAGAAATGAGTCAGGATATTAACTCAGGAGAGTGTCAGGATTTTAGTTATTGCTGGCAGCAGGGCCTATATTAAGGACAGATTCCGGGCCTTTGTTAGATTCAGTGTCATGGACTTAGTTAGGAGTAGTCAGGGCCTCAGTTAGGGAGAGCATTAGGATTTCAGTTAGCATAAGATGCAGGAGATCATCTCGGGACAGAGTCAGGTTCCAGGCCAGAGATAGTGAAAGGAAATGACCAAGGGATAACGAGAAGACCTTAGTTATTGAGAGCATCAGGGCCTTAGTTAGCAGCAGCGTGAGCGCCTTAATCAGGACCAGCGCCAGGGCTTGATGTATGGACAGCATCAGAGCCTAACTAAGGTAAAGCAACAGGGCCTAAGTGAGGCCTATCTTTGGGGCCTGAGTAAGGGACAGTATCAGGGCATGACTTAGGAGCAGCATAAAGGCCTCTGTAGGATCAGCATTAGGGTCTTCGTTAAAGCTAGTATCAGGGCCTCTGTTAGGGATAGCCTCAAGGCCTCACTTAGGGACAGCATCAGGGCTTACTTTGGGACAGTTTCAGGACCTTGGTAAGACATGGGTCAGGCTATTAGCTCAGGAGAATATCAGGTGTTCAGATATTGACGGCAGCAGGGCCTTAGTTAGAGGCAGTGTCAGGGCCTAAGTTAGGACTAGCATCAGAGCCTTTGTTAGGTACAGTGTCAGTGACTGAGTTAGGTGTAGTGTCAGAGCCTTAGTTAGGGACAGTGTCAGGGCCTGCATTAGGATGAGCCTCCAGGCCTCATTTAGGGACAGGTTCACGGCCTCGGACCTAAATTCAGGGCCTCATTTAGGGACAGAATCAGGGATTTAGCTAGCATAAGGGGATCTACAGCTGAAAGCAACCTGAACACCACCACAAGCAGATGCAGAAGTGAACCATGCACGCTCCTATGAAGGAATATTCCACAGCAGTTGAGTACATTTTGTTTAAAATTATTAACACTCTAAAAATTATGTTTTGAAGAAAACTATATTCAGAAGATGAAAGAATCTCGTTCTAAAGAATCTCTTTAGCTAATCTCGACATTAGCTAAAGAGAAGGTTAGGTTAAGGTCTAGGGAGAGTGTCAGGAAATGACCTAGGGATAGTGTCAAGACCTTAGTTACTTAGCACATCAGGACCTAATTTAGGAGCAGTGAGTGTCAGGGCTTCGGGTAGGAACAGCGTCAGAGCCTGACTTCGGGAGTGGGACAGGGCATGAGTGAGGCCTAGCGTCAGGGCCTTAGCTAGAGACAGTGTCAGGGCATGACTTAGGAGCAGCATAAGAGCCACGGTAGGATCAGCCTCAGGGGCTATGTTAAAGACATTATCAGGGCCTCTGTTAGGGACAGCCTCAAGGCCTCACTTAGAGACAGCATCAGGGCTTCCTTAGGGACAGTTTCAGGACCTTGGTAAGAGATGGGTCAAGAAATTAGCTCAGGATAGTGTCAGGACTTTAGATATTGACGGCAGCAGGGCCTTAGTTAGGGACAGTGTCAGGCCCTGAATTAGGACGAACATCGAGGTCTTAGGTACGGACAGGGTCACAGCCTCGAGAGTAATTTTAGGCCCTTAGTTAAGGACAGCAGCAGGGCTGTATTTAGCATAAGAGGCACGACATTTGCTAGGGACAGGGTCAGGTTATGGTCTAGGCAGAGTGTCAGGAAAGGACCTAAGCATAGTGTCAAAACCTTAGTTCCTGAGTGTATCAGATCCTTATTTAGAACCAGTGTCAGGGCTTCAGGTAGGGACAGCATCAGAGCCTGACTTAGGGAGAGCGACAGGGCCTGAGTGAGGCCTAGCGTCAGGCCCTTAGCTGAGGACACTGTCAGGGCATGACTTAGGAACAGAATCAGCGCCTCTGTTGGATCAGCCTTAGCGTCTTTGTTACAGATATGATCAGGGCCTGACTTAGTCACAGCTTCAAGGCCTCAGTTAGGGAAAGCTTCAGGGCCTGAGTTAGGGACAGCCTCAGTTCTTAACATAGGGACAGCGACAGGGCTTTCTAAGGAGACAGTGTCAGGACCTGGGTTAGAAATAAGTCAGGATATTAACTCAGGCTAGTGCCCAGTTTTTAGTTATTGCTGACAGCAGGGCCTATATTAGGGAAAATTCTGAGCCTTACTTAGAGAGAGTGTCAGGGCCTCAGTTAGGACTAGCATCAGAGCCCTTGTAAAGTACAGTGTCAGGGACTGAGTTAGGTGTAGTGTCAGGGCTTTAGTTAGGGACAGTGTCAGCGCCTCAGTTAGGATGAGCCTCCAACCTCAGTTAGGGACAGGATGAGGGCTTCGGGACTAATTTCAGGCTCCTAGTTAGAGACAGCATCAGGGATTTAGTTAGCATAAGAGGCTCGACAATAGCTAAAGACAAGTTTAGGTTAAGATCTAGGGATAGTGTCAGGAAATGACCTAGGGATAGTGTCAAGACCATAGCTAATTAGAGCATCAGTGCCTAATTTAGGCCCAGTGTCAGGGCTTCAGGTTGGGACAGAGTCTGAGCCTGACTTAGGGAGAGCGACAGGGCCTGAGTGATGCCTAGAGTCAGGGCCTTAGCTATGGACAGCGTCAGGGCATGACATAAGATCAACATAAGGGTCTCTGTAAGATCAGCATTAGAGTTTAGTTAAAGACATTATCAGGACCTCTGTGAGGGACAGCCTCAGGGCCTCACTTAGGGACAGTGTCAGGGCTAACTTTGGGAGAGTTTCAGGACCTTGGTAAGACATGGGTCAGGATATTAGCTCAGGATAATGTCAGGACTTTAGATATTGATGGCAGCAGCGCCTACGTTAGGGAAAGTTTCAAGGCGTTAGTTAGGAGTAGCGGGCCTCTGATAGGTCTAGTGTCAGATCCTCAGTTAGCAATAGTGTTAGGGCCTTAGTTAGGGACAGTGTCAGGGCCGGATGTAGGGCGAGCATCTAGGCCTTAGTTCGGGACAGTTTCATGGTCTTGGGACTAAATGCAGTGCCTGAGGTAGGCACAGCCTAAGGGCTTCAGTTAGCATAAGAGGCAGGACATTAGCTAGTGACCGTGTCAGTTTAACATCTAGGGATAGTGTCAGGAAATGACCTAAGGATAGTGTGAAGACCTTTGTTACGGAGACTCTCAGGGCCTTATTCAGAACCAGGGTTAGGGCTTCAGGTAGGGACAGCATCAGAGCCTGACTTAGGGAGAGTGTTAGGGTCTGAGTGAGGCCTAGCCTCAGACACTTAGTGGGGGACACTATCGGGGCATGATTTAGGAGAAGCATCACGGCCTCTGTTGGATCAGCCTTAGGGTCTTAGTTAAAGACATGATCAGGGTCTGAGTTAGTCACAGCATCAAGGCTTGAGTTAGTTAGGGAAAGCTTCAGGGCCTCACTTAGGGAGAGCGTCAGGGCTGACTTTGGTACAGTTTCAGGACCTTGGAAAGACATAGGTCAGGATATTAGCTCAGGATAATGTCAGGACTTTTGATAATGATGGCAGCAGGGGCTTAGTTACAGACGGTTTCATGGCCTGAGTTAGGCCTAGCATCAGAGACTTTGTTAGGTACAGTGTAATGGACTGAGTTAGGAGTAGTGTCAGGGCCTTGCTTAGGGACAGTGTCAGGGTCTGATTTAGGTGTACTGTCTGAGACCTAGTTAGGGACAGTGCTAGGGCCTGAGTTAGGATTAGTGTCAAGGCCTTATTTAGGACCAGTTTCAGGGCCTTAGTTTGGACTAGCATCAGAGCCATTGTTAGGAATCGTATGAGGGCCTGAGTTAGGCATACTATCAGGGCCTTAGTTAGGGACAGTTTTAGGGCCTGAGTTGGGATTAGTGTCAAGGCCTTACTTAGGACCAATTTTAGGGCTTTAGTTTGGACTAGCAACAAAGCCTTTGTTAGGTTTCATGTCGGGGCCTCAGTTAGGTGTAGTGTCAGGGCCATTGTTAGGGACAGTATCAAGGCCTGACTTAGGAGAAGTTCAGGGCCTTAGCCAGGGAAAGTGTCAGGGCCTTAGTTAGGGACATTATCAGGGCCTGAATTAGCAGCAGTGTCAAAAGTCCTCAGTGAGGAGAGTAAGGAGTAAATCAGGACTCAGGCCCTGACACTGTTCTTAAATAAGGCCCTGACATTACCTGTAACACAGGTCCTGATCTGATTCCTATCATAGGCGCTGATGTTGGACTTAACTAAGGCCCTGACACTGGTCCTAACTAAAGCTGTGACACTACTCTTAACTCAGGCCCTGACACTGTCCCTAACAAAGCCTCTGACACTACTCCTAAATCAGGCACTGACACTGTCCCTAACTAAGGCCCTGACATACACCTAATTCATGCCCTGACACTGTCTCTAACTAAGGCCCTGATACTACTCCAAACTCAGCACTGACACTGTCACTAACTAAGGCTCTGACACTATTCATAGCTCACGCCCTAACACAACTCCTAAATCATGCCCTGACAATGTCCCTAACTAAGGCCCTGACACTATTCCTAACTCAGGCACTGACACAATACTTAAGGAAGGCCCTGACATTACTCCTAACTCAGGCCCTGAAAAGGTGCCTAACTAAGGCCGACACAACTCCTAACTCAGGCACTGACACTGTCCCAAAATAAGGCCCTGAATCTATTCCTAACTGAGGCGCTGATAGAATACCTAACGAAGGCACTGATGCTACTCCTAACTAAGGCCCTGACACTACTCCTATCTCAAGCAATGACACTGTCCCTAACTTAGGCCCTGACTCTACTCCTGACTCAGGCACTGACACTGGCCCTAACTTAGGCCCTGACACTACTCCCAACTCAGGCACTGACGCTGTCCCTAACTAAGGCTCTGCCACTACTCCCAACACAGGCATTGACACTGTCCCTAACTAATGCCCTCCCATTACTACTTACTTAGGCACTGACACGCTACCTAACTAAGGCCCTGAGACTACTTCTACCTCAGACCCTGACACTGTCCCTAACGAAGGGCCTGATACTACTCCCAACACAGGCACTGACACTCTCCCTAACTAAGGCCTTGACACTACTTTTAACTCATGCCCTGATGCTGTCCCCAAAAAAGACCCTGAGACTATTCCCAACTCAGGCACTGACACTCTCCCTAACTAAGACCCTGACACTACTCCCATCTCAGCCACTGACACTGTCCCTAATGCCCTGACACTACTCCCAACTCAGGCACTGACACTGTCCCTAACTAGGCCCTGACACTACTCCCAACTCAGGCACTGAAACTGTCCCTAACTAAGGCCCTGACATAAATCCCAACTCCGGCACTGACACTTTCTCTAACTAAGGCCCTGAAACTACTCACAACTCAGGCCCTGACACTGTTCCTAACTACCGGTCTCAGACTACTCCTAACTTAGGCCCTGACACTATTCCTAACACAGTCACTGACACTGTCCCTAACTAAGGTCCTGAGACTATTCCTAACTCAGACCCTGACACTGTCCATAACTTAGGCCATGTCACTACTCCCAACTCAGGCACTGACACTGTCCCTAATGCCCTGACACTACTCCCAACTCAGGCACTGACACTGTCCCTAACTAGGCCCTGACACTACTCCCAACTCAGGCACTGAAACTGTCCCTAACTAAGGCCCTGACATAAATCCCAACTCCGGCACTGACACTTTCTCTAACTAAGGCCCTGAAACTACTCACAACTCAGGCCCTGACACTGTTCCTAACTACCGGTCTCAGACTACTCCTAACTTAGGCCCTGACACTATTCCTAACACAGTCACTGACACTGTCCCTAACTAAGGTCCTGAGACTATTCCTAACTCAGACCCTGACACTGTCCATAACTTAGGCCATGTCACTACTCCCAACTCAGGCACTGACGCTGTTCCTAAGTAAGGGTCTGACACTACTCCAAACTGAGACACTGACACTCTTCCAAATTAAGGCCTTGACACTACTCTTAACTCAGGCCCTGACACTGTCCATAATAAAGACCCTGACAAAAATCCCAACTTAGGCACTGACAATGTCCGTAACTAAGGCCCTGACACTATTCCCATCTCAGCCACTGACACTGTCCCTACCTATGACCCTGACACTACTCCCAACGCAAGCACTGGCGCTGTCCCTAACTAAGGCACTGGCACTACTCCCAACTCGCCCTGGCGCTGTCCCTAACGAAGGCTCTGACACTACTCCCTATTCAGGCAATGACAGTGTCCCTAACTGAGGCAATGATACTACTCCCAACTCAAGCACTAAGGCTCTGGATCATTGTGATGAAAAGCGCCATGGAGCACTGTGATGACAAGGGCCAAGGAGAATTGTGATGACGTGTCCTGGAGCGTTGTGGTGACAAGGGCCATGGAGCATTTTGATGACAGGGGTCATGGGGCATTGTGATGAAAGTGTTCATGGAGCATTGTGATGAAAGTGGTCATGGAACATTGTGATAAAAGTGGTCATGTAGCATTGTGATGAAAAGTGCTATGGAGCATTGGGATGACAGGGGTCATGGAGCATTGTGATGACAAATGCGTGGAGATTTGTGATGACGAGGACCATGGAGCATTGAGATTATAAGGATCATGCAGCATTGTGATGACAAGGGCCATGGAGCATTTTAATGACAAGGGACATGGAGCATTGTGATGACAGAGGTCATGGAGCATTGTGGTGACCAGCGGCATGGAGCATTGTGAAGAAAGGGGTACTGTAACATTGTGATGAAAGGGTCAAGGAGCATTTTGATTACAAGGATCATGGAGCATTGTGATGACAAGGGCCATGGAGCATTGTGATGACAGGGCTCATGTGACATTATGATGACAGTGGTCCTGGAACAATGTGATGAACGTTGTCATGGAGCACTGTGATTACAGGGGTCATGGAGAATTGTGATGACAAAGGCCAGGGAACATTGTGATGACAGGGGTCATGGAGCATTGTGATGAAAACGGACCTGGAGCATTGTGATGGAAGGGGTCATGGCTCATTGTGATGACAGGGGGCCTGGAACATTGTGATGACAGGGGTCACGGGGCATTGTGATGACAAGGGCCATGGCACATTTTGATGACAGTGGTCCTATGGCATTTTGAATGACAGGGGCCATGAAGCATTGTGATGACAAGAGTCATGGAGATTTGTGATGACAGGAGGCATGGAGCTTTGTGATTTCACAGGCATGTAGCATTTTAGACAAGGGTCATGGAGCATTGTGATGATAAGGGCATGGAGCATTGTGATGACAATGGCATGTAGCATTGCAATGACAAAGGTCATGGAGCATTGTGATGACAGGGGTTATGGAGCATTGTGATGACAAGGGCGTGGAGCATTGTGATGACAGTGGTCATGGAACATTGTGATGATAAGGGCATCGAGCCGAGTTAGGGACAGTCTAGCGGCCTTGGGACTAAATTCAGTGCCTGAATTAGGCACAGCATAAGGTCTTTAGTTAGCATAAGAGGTAGGACATTAGCTCGGGACAGGGTTAGGCTAAAGGCTTGGAATCGTGTCAGGAAATGACCTAAGGATAGTGTGAAGACCTTTGTTACTGAGACCCTCAGGGACTTATTCAGAAGCAGTGTTAGGGCTTCAGGTAAGGACAGCATCAGGGCCTGACTTAAGAAGAGCGACAGGGTCTGAGTGAGGCCTAATGTCAGGCCCTTAGCTGGGGACACTGTCAGGGAATGACTTAGGAGCAGCATCAGTGCCTTTGTTGGATCAGCTTTAGGTTCTTAGTTAAAGACATGACCGGAGCCCTAGTTAGTCACAGCGTCAAGGCCTCAGTTAGGGAAAGCTTCAGGGTCTGAGTTACAGACAGCCTCAGGTCTTCACTTAAAGACAGCGACAGGGCTTTCTTAGGGACAGGGTCAGGACCTTGGTTAGAAATGAGTCAGGATATTAACTCAGGAGAGTGTCAGGATTTTAGTTATTGCTGGCAGCAGGGCCTATATTAAGGACAGATTCCGGGCCTTTGTTAGATTCAGTGTCATGGACTTAGTTAGGAGTAGTCAGGGCCTCAGTTAGGGAGAGCATTAGGATTTCAGTTAGCATAAGATGCAGGAGATCATCTCGGGACAGAGTCAGGTTCCAGGCCAGAGATAGTGAAAGGAAATGACCAAGGGATAACGAGAAGACCTTAGTTATTGAGAGCATCAGGGCCTTAGTTAGCAGCAGCGTGAGCGCCTTAATCAGGACCAGCGCCAGGGCTTGATGTATGGACAGCATCAGAGCCTAACTAAGGTAAAGCAACAGGGCCTAAGTGAGGCCTATCTTTGGGGCCTGAGTAAGGGACAGTATCAGGGCATGACTTAGGAGCAGCATAAAGGCCTCTGTAGGATCAGCATTAGGGTCTTCGTTAAAGCTAGTATCAGGGCCTCTGTTAGGGATAGCCTCAAGGCCTCACTTAGGGACAGCATCAGGGCTTACTTTGGGACAGTTTCAGGACCTTGGTAAGACATGGGTCAGGCTATTAGCTCAGGAGAATATCAGGTGTTCAGATATTGACGGCAGCAGGGCCTTAGTTAGAGGCAGTGTCAGGGCCTAAGTTAGGACTAGCATCAGAGCCTTTGTTAGGTACAGTGTCAGTGACTGAGTTAGGTGTAGTGTCAGAGCCTTAGTTAGGGACAGTGTCAGGGCCTGCATTAGGATGAGCCTCCAGGCCTCATTTAGGGACAGGTTCACGGCCTCGGACCTAAATTCAGGGCCTAATTTAGGGACAGAATCAGGGATTTAGCTAGCATAAGGGGATCTACAGCTGAAAGCAACCTGAACACCACCACAAGCAGATGCAGAAGTGAACCATGCACGCTCCTATGAAGGAATATTCCACAGCAGTTGAGTACATTTTGTTTAAAATTATTAACACTCTAAAAATTATGTTTTGAAGAAAACTATATTCAGAAGATGAAAGAATCTCGTTCTAAAGAATCTCTTTAGCTAATCTCGACATTAGCTAAAGAGAAGGTTAGGTTAAGGTCTAGGGAGAGTGTCAGGAAATGACCTAGGGATAGTGTCAAGACCTTAGTTACTTAGCACATCAGGACCTAATTTAGGAGCAGTGAGTGTCAGGGCTTCGGGTAGGAACAGCGTCAGAGCCTGACTTCGGGAGTGGGACAGGGCATGAGTGAGGCCTAGCGTCAGGGCCTTAGCTAGAGACAGTGTCAGGGCATGACTTAGGAGCAGCATAAGAGCCACGGTAGGATCAGCCTCAGGGGCTATGTTAAAGACATTATCAGGGCCTCTGTTAGGGACAGCCTCAAGGCCTCACTTAGAGACAGCATCAGGGCTTCCTTAGGGACAGTTTCAGGACCTTGGTAAGAGATGGGTCAAGAAATTAGCTCAGGATAGTGTCAGGACTTTAGATATTGACGGCAGCAGGGCCTTAGTTAGGGACAGTGTCAGGCCCTGAATTAGGACGAACATCGAGGTCTTAGGTACGGACAGGGTCACAGCCTCGAGAGTAATTTTAGGCCCTTAGTTAAGGACAGCAGCAGGGCTGTATTTAGCATAAGAGGCACGACATTTGCTAGGGACAGGGTCAGGTTATGGTCTAGGCAGAGTGTCAGGAAAGGACCTAAGCATAGTGTCAAAACCTTAGTTCCTGAGTGTATCAGATCCTTATTTAGAACCAGTGTCAGGGCTTCAGGTAGGGACAGCATCAGAGCCTGACTTAGGGAGAGCGACAGGGCCTGAGTGAGGCCTAGCGTCAGGCCCTTAGCTGAGGACACTGTCAGGGCATGACTTAGGAACAGAATCAGCGCCTCTGTTGGATCAGCCTTAGCGTCTTTGTTACAGATATGATCAGGGCCTGACTTAGTCACAGCTTCAAGGCCTCAGTTAGGGAAAGCTTCAGGGCCTGAGTTAGGGACAGCCTCAGTTCTTAACATAGGGACAGCGACAGGGCTTTCTAAGGAGACAGTGTCAGGACCTGGGTTAGAAATAAGTCAGGATATTAACTCAGGCTAGTGCCCAGTTTTTAGTTATTGCTGACAGCAGGGCCTATATTAGGGAAAATTCTGAGCCTTACTTAGAGAGAGTGTCAGGGCCTCAGTTAGGACTAGCATCAGAGCCCTTGTAAAGTACAGTGTCAGGGACTGAGTTAGGTGTAGTGTCAGGGCTTTAGTTAGGGACAGTGTCAGCGCCTCAGTTAGGATGAGCCTCCAACCTCAGTTAGGGACAGGATGAGGGCTTCGGGACTAATTTCAGGCTCCTAGTTAGAGACAGCATCAGGGATTTAGTTAGAATAAGAGGCTCGACAATAGCTAAAGACAAGTTTAGGTTAAGATCTAGGGATAGTGTCAGGAAATGACCTAGGGATAGTGTCAAGACCATAGCTAATTAGAGCATCAGTGCCTAATTTAGGCCCAGTGTCAGGGCTTCAGGTTGGGACAGAGTCTGAGCCTGACTTAGGGAGAGCGACAGGGCCTGAGTGATGCCTAGAGTCAGGGCCTTAGCTATGGACAGCGTCAGGGCATGACATAAGATCAACATAAGGGTCTCTGTAAGATCAGCATTAGAGTTTAGTTAAAGACATTATCAGGACCTCTGTGAGGGACAGCCTCAGGGCCTCACTTAGGGACAGTGTCAGGGCTAACTTTGGGAGAGTTTCAGGACCTTGGTAAGACATGGGTCAGGATATTAGCTCAGGATAATGTCAGGACTTTAGATATTGATGGCAGCAGCGCCTACGTTAGGGAAAGTTTCAAGGCGTTAGTTAGGAGTAGCGGGCCTCTGATAGGTCTAGTGTCAGATCCTCAGTTAGCAATAGTGTTAGGGCCTTAGTTAGGGACAGTGTCAGGGCCGGATGTAGGGCGAGCATCTAGGCCTTAGTTCGGGACAGTTTCATGGTCTTGGGACTAAATGCAGTGCCTGAGGTAGGCACAGCCTAAGGGCTTCAGTTAGCATAAGAGGCAGGACATTAGCTAGTGACCGTGTCAGTTTAACATCTAGGGATAGTGTCAGGAAATGACCTAAGGATAGTGTGAAGACCTTTGTTACGGAGACTCTCAGGGCCTTATTCAGAACCAGGGTTAGGGCTTCAGGTAGGGACAGCATCAGAGCCTGACTTAGGGAGAGTGTTAGGGTCTGAGTGAGGCCTAGCCTCAGACACTTAGTGGGGGACACTATCGGGGCATGATTTAGGAGAAGCATCACGGCCTCTGTTGGATCAGCCTTAGGGTCTTAGTTAAAGACATGATCAGGGTCTGAGTTAGTCACAGCATCAAGGCTTGAGTTAGTTAGGGAAAGCTTCAGGGCCTCACTTAGGGAGAGCGTCAGGGCTGACTTTGGTACAGTTTCAGGACCTTGGAAAGACATAGGTCAGGATATTAGCTCAGGATAATGTCAGGACTTTTGATAATGATGGCAGCAGGGGCTTAGTTACAGACGGTTTCATGGCCTGAGTTAGGCCTAGCATCAGAGACTTTGTTAGGTACAGTGTAATGGACTGAGTTAGGAGTAGTGTCAGGGCCTTGCTTAGGGACAGTGTCAGGGTCTGATTTAGGTGTACTGTCTGAGACCTAGTTAGGGACAGTGCTAGGGCCTGAGTTAGGATTAGTGTCAAGGCCTTATTTAGGACCAGTTTCAGGGCCTTAGTTTGGACTAGCATCAGAGCCATTGTTAGGAATCGTATGAGGGCCTGAGTTAGGCATACTATCAGGGCCTTAGTTAGGGACAGTTTTAGGGCCTGAGTTGGGATTAGTGTCAAGGCCTTACTTAGGACCAATTTTAGGGCTTTAGTTTGGACTAGCAACAAAGCCTTTGTTAGGTTTCATGTCGGGGCCTCAGTTAGGTGTAGTGTCAGGGCCATTGTTAGGGACAGTATCAAGGCCTGACTTAGGAGAAGTTCAGGGCCTTAGCCAGGGAAAGTGTCAGGGCCTTAGTTAGGGACATTATCAGGGCCTGAATTAGCAGCAGTGTCAAAAGTCCTCAGTGAGGAGAGTAAGGAGTAAATCAGGACTCAGGCCCTGACACTGTTCTTAAATAAGGCCCTGACATTACCTGTAACACAGGTCCTGATCTGATTCCTATCATAGGCGCTGATGTTGGACTTAACTAAGGCCCTGACACTGGTCCTAACTAAAGCTGTGACACTACTCTTAACTCAGGCCCTGACACTGTCCCTAACAAAGCCTCTGACACTACTCCTAAATCAGGCACTGACACTGTCCCTAACTAAGGCCCTGACATACACCTAATTCATGCCCTGACACTGTCTCTAACTAAGGCCCTGATACTACTCCAAACTCAGCACTGACACTGTCACTAACTAAGGCTCTGACACTATTCATAGCTCACGCCCTAACACAACTCCTAAATCATGCCCTGACAATGTCCCTAACTAAGGCCCTGACACTATTCCTAACTCAGGCACTGACACAATACTTAAGGAAGGCCCTGACATTACTCCTAACTCAGGCCCTGAAAAGGTGCCTAACTAAGGCCGACACAACTCCTAACTCAGGCACTGACACTGTCCCAAAATAAGGCCCTGAATCTATTCCTAACTGAGGCGCTGATAGAATACCTAACGAAGGCACTGATGCTACTCCTAACTAAGGCCCTGACACTACTCCTATCTCAAGCAATGACACTGTCCCTAACTTAGGCCCTGACTCTACTCCTGACTCAGGCACTGACACTGGCCCTAACTTAGGCCCTGACACTACTCCCAACTCAGGCACTGACGCTGTCCCTAACTAAGGCTCTGCCACTACTCCCAACACAGGCATTGACACTGTCCCTAACTAATGCCCTCCCATTACTACTTACTTAGGCACTGACACGCTACCTAACTAAGGCCCTGAGACTACTTCTACCTCAGACCCTGACACTGTCCCTAACGAAGGGCCTGATACTACTCCCAACACAGGCACTGACACTCTCCCTAACTAAGGCCTTGACACTACTTTTAACTCATGCCCTGATGCTGTCCCCAAAAAAGACCCTGAGACTATTCCCAACTCAGGCACTGACACTCTCCCTAACTAAGACCCTGACACTACTCCCATCTCAGCCACTGACACTGTCCCTAATGCCCTGACACTACTCCCAACTCAGGCACTGACACTGTCCCTAACTAGGCCCTGACACTACTCCCAACTCAGGCACTGAAACTGTCCCTAACTAAGGCCCTGACATAAATCCCAACTCCGGCACTGACACTTTCTCTAACTAAGGCCCTGAAACTACTCACAACTCAGGCCCTGACACTGTTCCTAACTACCGGTCTCAGACTACTCCTAACTTAGGCCCTGACACTATTCCTAACACAGTCACTGACACTGTCCCTAACTAAGGTCCTGAGACTATTCCTAACTCAGACCCTGACACTGTCCATAACTTAGGCCATGTCACTACTCCCAACTCAGGCACTGACACTGTCCCTAATGCCCTGACACTACTCCCAACTCAGGCACTGACACTGTCCCTAACTAGGCCCTGACACTACTCCCAACTCAGGCACTGAAACTGTCCCTAACTAAGGCCCTGACATAAATCCCAACTCCGGCACTGACACTTTCTCTAACTAAGGCCCTGAAACTACTCACAACTCAGGCCCTGACACTGTTCCTAACTACCGGTCTCAGACTACTCCTAACTTAGGCCCTGACACTATTCCTAACACAGTCACTGACACTGTCCCTAACTAAGGTCCTGAGACTATTCCTAACTCAGACCCTGACACTGTCCATAACTTAGGCCATGTCACTACTCCCAACTCAGGCACTGACGCTGTTCCTAAGTAAGGGTCTGACACTACTCCAAACTGAGACACTGACACTCTTCCAAATTAAGGCCTTGACACTACTCTTAACTCAGGCCCTGACACTGTCCATAATAAAGACCCTGACAAAAATCCCAACTTAGGCACTGACAATGTCCGTAACTAAGGCCCTGACACTATTCCCATCTCAGCCACTGACACTGTCCCTACCTATGACCCTGACACTACTCCCAACGCAAGCACTGGCGCTGTCCCTAACTAAGGCACTGGCACTACTCCCAACTCGCCCTGGCGCTGTCCCTAACGAAGGCTCTGACACTACTCCCTATTCAGGCAATGACAGTGTCCCTAACTGAGGCAATGATACTACTCCCAACTCAAGCACTAAAGCTCTGGATCATTGTGATGAAAAGCGCCATGGAGCACTGTGATGACAAGGGCCAAGGAGAATTGTGATGACGTGTCCTGGAGCGTTGTGGTGACAAGGGCCATGGAGCATTTTGATGACAGGGGTCATGGGGCATTGTGATGAAAGTGTTCATGGAGCATTGTGATGAAAGTGGTCATGGAACATTGTGATAAAAGTGGTCATGTAGCATTGTGATGAAAAGTGCTATGGAGCATTGGGATGACAGGGGTCATGGAGCATTGTGATGACAAATGCGTGGAGATTTGTGATGACGAGGACCATGGAGCATTGAGATTATAAGGATCATGCAGCATTGTGATGACAAGGGCCATGGAGCATTTTAATGACAAGGGACATGGAGCATTGTGATGACAGAGGTCATGGAGCATTGTGGTGACCAGCGGCATGGAGCATTGTGAAGAAAGGGGTACTGTAACATTGTGATGAAAGGGTCAAGGAGCATTTTGATTACAAGGATCATGGAGCATTGTGATGACAAGGGCCATGGAGCATTGTGATGACAGGGCTCATGTGACATTATGATGACAGTGGTCCTGGAACAATGTGATGAACGTTGTCATGGAGCACTGTGATTACAGGGGTCATGGAGAATTGTGATGACAAAGGCCAGGGAACATTGTGATGACAGGGGTCATGGAGCATTGTGATGAAAACGGACCTGGAGCATTGTGATGGAAGGGGTCATGGCTCATTGTGATGACAGGGGGCCTGGAACATTGTGATGACAGGGGTCACGGGGCATTGTGATGACAAGGGCCATGGCACATTTTGATGACAGTGGTCCTATGGCATTTTGAATGACAGGGGCCATGAAGCATTGTGATGACAAGAGTCATGGAGATTTGTGATGACAGGAGGCATGGAGCTTTGTGATTTCACAGGCATGTAGCATTTTAGACAAGGGTCATGGAGCATTGTGATGATAAGGGCATGGAGCATTGTGATGACAATGGCATGTAGCATTGCAATGACAAAGGTCATGGAGCATTGTGATGACAGGGGTTATGGAGCATTGTGATGACAAGGGCGTGGAGCATTGTGATGACAGTGGTCATGGAACATTGTGATGATAAGGGCATCGAGCCGAGTTAGGGACAGTCTAGCGGCCTTGGGACTAAATTCAGTGCCTGAATTAGGCACAGCATAAGGTCTTTAGTTAGCATAAGAGGTAGGACATTAGCTCGGGACAGGGTTAGGCTAAAGGCTTGGAATCGTGTCAGGAAATGACCTAAGGATAGTGTGAAGACCTTTGTTACTGAGACCCTCAGGGACTTATTCAGAAGCAGTGTTAGGGCTTCAGGTAAGGACAGCATCAGGGCCTGACTTAAGAAGAGCGACAGGGTCTGAGTGAGGCCTAATGTCAGGCCCTTAGCTGGGGACACTGTCAGGGAATGACTTAGGAGCAGCATCAGTGCCTTTGTTGGATCAGCTTTAGGTTCTTAGTTAAAGACATGACCGGAGCCCTAGTTAGTCACAGCGTCAAGGCCTCAGTTAGGGAAAGCTTCAGGGTCTGAGTTACAGACAGCCTCAGGTCTTCACTTAAAGACAGCGACAGGGCTTTCTTAGGGACAGGGTCAGGACCTTGGTTAGAAATGAGTCAGGATATTAACTCAGGAGAGTGTCAGGATTTTAGTTATTGCTGGCAGCAGGGCCTATATTAAGGACAGATTCCGGGCCTTTGTTAGATTCAGTGTCATGGACTTAGTTAGGAGTAGTCAGGGCCTCAGTTAGGGAGAGCATTAGGATTTCAGTTAGCATAAGATGCAGGAGATCATCTCGGGACAGAGTCAGGTTCCAGGCCAGAGATAGTGAAAGGAAATGACCAAGGGATAACGAGAAGACCTTAGTTATTGAGAGCATCAGGGCCTTAGTTAGCAGCAGCGTGAGTGCTTTAATCAGGACCAGTGCCAGGGCTTGATGTATGGACAGCATCAGAGCCTAACTAAGGTACAGCAACAGGGCCTAAGTGAGGCCTATCTTTAGGGCCTGAGTAAGGGACAGTATCAGGGCATGACTTAGGAGCAGCATAAAGGCCTCTGTAGGATCAGCATTAGGGTCTTCGTTAAAGCTATTATCAGGGCCTCCGTTAGGGATAGCCTCAAGGTCTCACTTAGGGACAGCGTCAGGGCTTACTTTGGGAAAGTTTCAGGACCTTGGGAAGACATGGGTCAGGATATTAGCTCAGGATAATGTCAGGTGTTCAGATATTGACGGCAGCAGGGCCTTAGTTAGAGGCAGTGTCAGGGCCTAAGTTAGGACTAGCATCAGAGCCTTTGTTAGGTACAGTGTCAGTGACTGAGTTAGGTGTAGTGTCAGAGCCTTAGTTAGGGACAGTGTCAGGGCCTGCATTAGGACGAGCCTCCAGGCCTCATTTAGGGACAGGTTCACGGCCTCGGACCTAAATTCAGGGCCTCATTTAGGGACAGAATCAGTGATTTAGCTAGCATAAGGGGATCTACAGCTGAAAGCAACCTGAACACCACCACAAGCAGATGCAGAAGTGAACCATGCACGCTCCTATGAAGGAATATTCCACAGCAGTTGAGTACATTTTGTTTAAAATTATTAACACTCTAAAAATTATGTTTTGAAGAAAACTATATTCAGAAGATGAAAGAATCTCGTTCTAAAGAATCTCTTTAGCTAATCTCGACATTAGCTAAAGAGAAGGTTAGGTTAAGGTCTAGGGAGAGTGTCAGGAAATGACCTAGGGATAGTGTCAAGACCTTAGTTACTTAGCACATCAGGACCTAATTTAGGAGCAGTGAGTGTCAGGGCTTCGGGTAGGAACAGCGTCAGAGCCTGACTTCGGGAGTGGGACAGGGCATGAGTGAGGCCTAGCGTCAGGGCCTTAGCTAGAGACAGTGTCAGGGCATGACTTAGGAGCAGCATAAGAGCCACGGTAGGATCAGCCTCAGGGGCTATGTTAAAGACATTATCAGGGCCTCTGTTAGGGACAGCCTCAAGGCCTCACTTAGAGACAGCATCAGGGCTTCCTTAGGGACAGTTTCAGGACCTTGGTAAGAGATGGGTCAAGAAATTAGCTCAGGATAGTGTCAGGACTTTAGATATTGACGGCAGCAGGGCCTTAGTTAGGGACAGTGTCAGGCCCTGAATTAGGACGAACATCGAGGTCTTAGGTACGGACAGGGTCACAGCCTCGAGAGTAATTTTAGGCCCTTAGTTAAGGACAGCAGCAGGGCTGTATTTAGCATAAGAGGCACGACATTTGCTAGGGACAGGGTCAGGTTATGGTCTAGGCAGAGTGTCAGGAAAGGACCTAAGCATAGTGTCAAAACCTTAGTTCCTGAGTGTATCAGATCCTTATTTAGAACCAGTGTCAGGGCTTCAGGTAGGGACAGCATCAGAGCCTGACTTAGGGAGAGCGACAGGGCCTGAGTGAGGCCTAGCGTCAGGCCCTTAGCTGAGGACACTGTCAGGGCATGACTTAGGAACAGAATCAGCGCCTCTGTTGGATCAGCCTTAGCGTCTTTGTTACAGATATGATCAGGGCCTGACTTAGTCACAGCTTCAAGGCCTCAGTTAGGGAAAGCTTCAGGGCCTGAGTTAGGGACAGCCTCAGTTCTTAACATAGGGACAGCGACAGGGCTTTCTAAGGAGACAGTGTCAGGACCTGGGTTAGAAATAAGTCAGGATATTAACTCAGGCTAGTGCCCAGTTTTTAGTTATTGCTGACAGCAGGGCCTATATTAGGGAAAATTCTGAGCCTTACTTAGAGAGAGTGTCAGGGCCTCAGTTAGGACTAGCATCAGAGCCCTTGTAAAGTACAGTGTCAGGGACTGAGTTAGGTGTAGTGTCAGGGCTTTAGTTAGGGACAGTGTCAGCACCTCAGTTAGGATGAGCCTCCAACCTCAGTTAGGGACAGGATGAGGGCTTCGGGACTAATTTCAGGCTCCTAGTTAGAGACAGCATCAGGGATTTAGTTAGCATAAGAGGCTCGACAATAGCTAAAGACAAGTTTAGGTTAAGATCTAGGGATAGTGTCAGGAAATGACCTAGGGATAGTGTCAAGACCATAGCTAATTAGAGCATCAGTGCCTAATTTAGGCCCAGTGTCAGGGCTTCAGGTAGGGACAGAGTCTGAGCCTGACTTAGGGAGAGCGACAGGGCCTGAGTGATGCCTAGAGTCAGGGCCTTAGCTATGGACAGCGTCAGGGCATGACATAAGATCAACATAAGGGTCTCTGTAAGATCAGCATTAGAGTTTAGTTAAAGACATTATCAGGACCTCTGTGAGGGACAGCCTCAGGGCCTCACTTAGGGACAGTGTCAGGGCTAACTTTGGGAGAGTTTCAGGACCTTGGTAAGACATGGGTCAGGATATTAGCTCAGGATAATGTCAGGACTTTAGATATTGATGGCAGCAGCGCCTACGTTAGGGAAAGTTTCAAGGCGTTAGTTAGGAGTAGCGGGCCTCTGATAGGTCTAGTGTCAGATCCTCAGTTAGCAATAGTGTTAGGGCCTTAGTTAGGGACAGTGTCAGGGCCGGATGTAGGGCGAGCATCTAGGCCTTAGTTCGGGACAGTTTCATGGTCTTGGGACTAAATGCAGTGCCTGAGGTAGGCACAGCCTAAGGGCTTCAGTTAGCATAAGAGGCAGGACATTAGCTAGTGACCGTGTCAGTTTAACATCTAGGGATAGTGTCAGGAAATGACCTAAGGATAGTGTGAAGACCTTTGTTACGGAGACTCTCAGGGCCTTATTCAGAACCAGGGTTAGGGCTTCAGGTAGGGACAGCATCAGAGCCTGACTTAGGGAGAGTGTTAGGGTCTGAGTGAGGCCTAGCCTCAGACACTTAGTGGGGGACACTATCGGGGCATGATTTAGGAGAAGCATCACGGCCTCTGTTGGATCAGCCTTAGGGTCTTAGTTAAAGACATGATCAGGGTCTGAGTTAGTCACAGCATCAAGGCTTGAGTTAGTTAGGGAAAGCTTCAGGGCCTCACTTAGGGAGAGCGTCAGGGCTGACTTTGGTACAGTTTCAGGACCTTGGAAAGACATAGGTCAGGATATTAGCTCAGGATAATGTCAGGACTTTTGATAATGATGGCAGCAGGGGCTTAGTTACAGACGGTTTCATGGCCTGAGTTAGGCCTAGCATCAGAGACTTTGTTAGGTACAGTGTAATGGACTGAGTTAGGAGTAGTGTCAGGGCCTTGCTTAGGGACAGTGTCAGGGTCTGATTTAGGTGTACTGTCTGAGACCTAGTTAGGGACAGTGCTAGGGCCTGAGTTAGGATTAGTGTCAAGGCCTTATTTAGGACCAGTTTCAGGGCCTTAGTTTGGACTAGCATCAGAGCCATTGTTAGGAATCGTATGAGGGCCTGAGTTAGGCATACTATCAGGGCCTTAGTTAGGGACAGTTTTAGGGCCTGAGTTGGGATTAGTGTCAAGGCCTTACTTAGGACCAATTTTAGGGCTTTAGTTTGGACTAGCAACAAAGCCTTTGTTAGGTTTCATGTCGGGGCCTCAGTTAGGTGTAGTGTCAGGGCCATTGTTAGGGACAGTATCAAGGCCTGACTTAGGAGAAGTTCAGGGCCTTAGCCAGGGAAAGTGTCAGGGCCTTAGTTAGGGACATTATCAGGGCCTGAATTAGCAGCAGTGTCAAAAGTCCTCAGTGAGGAGAGTAAGGAGTAAATCAGGACTCAGGCCCTGACACTGTTCTTAAATAAGGCCCTGACATTACCTGTAACACAGGTCCTGATCTGATTCCTATCATAGGCGCTGATGTTGGACTTAACTAAGGCCCTGACACTGGTCCTAACTAAAGCTGTGACACTACTCTTAACTCAGGCCCTGACACTGTCCCTAACAAAGCCTCTGACACTACTCCTAAATCAGGCACTGACACTGTCCCTAACTAAGGCCCTGACATACACCTAATTCATGCCCTGACACTGTCTCTAACTAAGGCCCTGATACTACTCCAAACTCAGCACTGACACTGTCACTATCTAAGGCCCTGACACTATTCATAGCTCACGCCCTAACACAACTCCTAAATCATGCCCTGACAATGTCCCTAACTAAGGCCCTGACACTATTCCTAACTCAGGCACTGACACAATACTTAAGGAAGGCCCTGACATTACTCCTAACTCAGGCCCTGAAAAGGTGCCTAACTAAGGCCGACACAACTCCTAACTCAGGCACTGACACTGTCCCAAAATAAGGCCCTGAATCTATTCCTAACTGAGGCGCTGATACAATACCTAACGAAGGCACTGATACTACTCCTAACTAAGGCCCTGACACTACTCCTATCTCAAGCAATGACACTGTCCCTAACTTAGGCCCTGACTCTACTCCTGACTCAGGCACTGACACTGGCCCTAACTTAGGCCCTGACACTACTCCCAACTCAGGCACTGACGCTGTCCCTAACTAAGGCTCTGACACTACTCCCAACACAGGCATTGACACTGTCCCTAACTAAGGCCCTCCCATTACTACTTACTTAAGCACTGACACGCTACCTAACTAAGGCCCTGAGACTACTTCTACCTCAGACCCTGACACTGTCCCTAACGAAGGGCCTGATGCTACTCCCAACACAGGCACTGACACTCTCCCTAACTAAGGCCTTGACACTACTTTTAACTCATGCCCTGATGCTGTCCCCAAAAAAGACCCTGAGACTATTCCCAACTCAGGCACTGACACTCTCCCTAACTAAGACCCTGACACTACTCCCATCTCAGCCACTGACACTGTCCCTAATGCCCTGACACTACTCCCAACTCAGGCACTGACACTGTCCCTAACTAGGCCCTGACACTACTCCCAACTCAGGCACTGAAACTGTCCCTAACTAAGGCCCTGACATAAATCCCAACTCCGGCACTGACACTTTCTCTAACTAAGGCCCTGAAACTACTCACAACTCAGGCCCTGACACTGTTCCTAACTACCGGTCTCAGACTACTCCTAACTTAGGCCCTGACACTATTCCTAACACAGTCACTGACACTGTCCCTAACTAAGGTCCTGAGACTATTCCTAACTCAGACCCTGACACTGTCCATAACTTAGGCCATGTCACTACTCCCAACTCAGGCACTGACGCTGTTCCTAAGTAAGGGTCTGACACTACTCCAAACTGAGACACTGACACTCTTCCAAATTAAGGCCTTGACACTACTCTTAACTCAGGCCCTGACACTGTCTATAATAAAGACCCTGACAAAAATCCCAACTTAGGCACTGACAATGTCCGTAACTAAGGCCCTGACACTATTCCCATCTCAGCCACTGGCACTGTCCCTACCTATGACCCTGACACTACTCCCAACGCAAGCAATGGCGCTGTCCCTAACTAAGGCACTGGCACTACTCCCAACTCGCCCTGGCGCTGTCCCTAACGAAGGCTCTGACACTACTCCCTATTCAGGCAATGACAGTGTCCCTAACTGAGGCAATGATACTAATCCCAACTCAAGCACTAAGGCTCTGGATCATTGTGATGACAAGCGCCATGGAGCACTGTGATGACAAGGGCCAAGGAGAATTGTGATGACGTGTCCTGGAGCGTTGTGGTGACAAGGGCCATGGAGCATTTTGATGACAGGGGTCATGGGGCATTGTGATGAAAGTGTTCATGGAGCATTGTGATGAAAGTGGTCATGGAACATTGTGATAAAAGTGGTCATGTAGCATTGTGATGAAAAGTGCTATGGAGCATTGGGATGACAGGGGTCATGGAGCATTGTGATGACAAATGCGTGGAGATTTGTGATGACGAGGACCATGGAGCATTGAGATTATAAGGATCATGCAGCATTGTGATGACAGGGGCCATGGAGCATTTTAATGACAAGGGACATGGAGCATTGTGATGACAGAGGTCATGGAGCATTGTGGTGACCAGCGGCATGGAGCATTGTGAAGAAAGGGGTACTGTAACATTGTGATGAAAGGGTCAAGGAGCATTTTGATTAC
The DNA here is from genome assembly GCF_965194825.1 of Balaenoptera physalus. Taxonomy (NCBI): domain Eukaryota; kingdom Metazoa; phylum Chordata; class Mammalia; order Artiodactyla; family Balaenopteridae; genus Balaenoptera; species Balaenoptera physalus. The sequence goes on from NW_028125039.1 coordinate 97,617, forward strand.
AAGGATCATGGAGCATTGTGATGACAAGGGCCATGGAGCATTGTGATGACAGGGCTCATGTGACATTATGATGACAGTGGTCCTGGAACAATGTGATGAACGTTGTCATGGAGCACTGTGATTACAGGGGTCATGGAGAATTGTGATGACAAAGGCCAGGGAACATTGTGATGACAGGGGTCATGGAGCATTGTGATGAAAATGGACCTGGAGCATTGTGATGGAAGGGGTCATGGCTCATTGTGATGACAGGGGGCCTGGAACATTGTGATGACAGGGGTCACGGGGCATTGTGATGACAAGGGCCATGGCACATTTTGATGACAGTGGTCCTATGGCATTTTGAATGACAGGGGCCATGAAGCATTGTGATGACAAGAGTCATGGAGATTTGTGATGACAGGAGGCATGGAGCTTTGTGATTTCACAGGCATGTAGCATTTTAGACAAGGGTCATGGAGCATTGTGATGATAAGGGCATGGAGCATTGTGATGACAATGGCATGTAACATTGCAATGACAAAGGTCATGGAGCATTGTGATGACAGGGGTTATGGAGCATTGTGATGACAAGGGCGTGGAGCATTGTGATGACAGTGGTCATGGAACATTGTGATGATAAGGGCATCGAGCCGAGTTAGGGACAGTCTAGCGGCCTTGGGACTAAATTCAGTGCCTGAATTAGGCACAGCATAAGGTCTTTAGTTAGCATAAGAGGTAGGACATTAGCTCGGGACAGGGTTAGGGTAAAGGCTTGGAATCGTGTCAGGAAATGACCTAAGGATAGTGTGAAGACCTTTGTTACTGAGACCCTCAGGGACTTATTCAGAAGCAGTGTTAGGGCTTCAGGTAAGGACAGCATCAGGGCCTGACTTAAGAAGAGCGACAGGGTCTGAGTGAGGCCTAATGTCAGGCCCTTAGCTGGGGACACTGTCAGGGAATGACTTAGGAGCAGCATCAGTGCCTTTGTTGGATCAGCTTTAGGTTCTTAGTTAAAGACATGACCGGAGCCCTAGTTAGTCACAGCGTCAAGGCCTCAGTTAGGGAAAGCTTCAGGGTCTGAGTTACAGACAGCCTCAGGTCTTCACTTAAAGACAGCGACAGGGCTTTCTTAGGGACAGTGTCAGGACCTTGGTTAGAAATGAGTCAGGATATTAACTCAGGAGAGTGTCAGGATTTTAGTTATTGCTGGCAGCAGGGCCTATATTAAGGACAGATTCCGGGCCTTTGTTAGATTCAGTGTCATGGACTTAGTTAGGAGTAGTCAGGGCCTCAGTTAGGGAGAGCATTAGGATTTCAGTTAGCATAAGATGCAGGAGATCATCTCGGGACAGAGTCAGGTTCCAGGCCAGAGATAGTGAAAGGAAATGACCAAGGGATAACGAGAAGACCTTAGTTATTGAGAGCATCAGGGCCTTAGTTAGCAGCAGCGTGAGTGCTTTAATCAGGACCAGTGCCAGGGCTTGATGTATGGACAGCATCAGAGCCTAACTAAGGTACAGCAACAGGGCCTAAGTGAGGCCTATCTTTGGGGCCTGAGTAAGGGACAGTATCAGGGCATGACTTAGGAGCAGCAGAAAGGCCTCTGTAGGATCAGCATTAGGGTCTTCGTTAAAGATATTATCAGGGCCTCCGTTAGGGATAGCCTCAAGGTCTCACTTAGGGACAGCGTCAGGGCTTACTTTGGGAAAGTTTCAGGACCTTGGGAAGACATGGGTCAGGATATTAGCTCAGGATAATGTCAGGTGTTCAGATATTGACGGCAGCAGGGCCTTAGTTAGAGGCAGTGTCAGGGCCTAAGTTAGGACTAGCATCAGAGCCTTTGTTAGGTACAGTGTCAGTGACTGAGTTAGGTGTAGTGTCAGAGCCTTAGTTAGGGACAGTGTCAGGGCCTGCATTAGGACGAGCCTCCAGGCCTCATTTAGGGACAGGTTCACGGCCTCGGACCTAAATTCAGGGCCTCATTTAGGGACAGAATCAGGGATTTAGCTAGCATAAGGGGATCTACAGCTGAAAGCAACCTGAACACCACCACAAGCAGATGCAGAAGTGAACCATGCACGCTCCTATGAAGGAATATTCCACAGCAGTTGAGTACATTTTGTTTAAAATTATTAACACTCTAAAAATTATGTTTTGAAGAAAACTATATTCAGAAGATGAAAGAATCTCGTTCTAAAGAATCTCTTTAGCTAATCTCGACATTAGCTAAAGAGAAGGTTAGGTTAAGGTCTAGGGAGAGTGTCAGGAAATGACCTAGGGATAGTGTCAAGACCTTAGTTACTTAGCACATCAGGACCTAATTTAGGAGCAGTGAGTGTCAGGGCTTCGGGTAGGAACAGCGTCAGAGCCTGACTTCGGGAGTGGGACAGGGCCTGAGTGAGGCCTAGCGTCAGGGCCTTAGCTAGAGACAGTGTCAGGGCATGACTTAGGAGCAGCATAAGAGCCACGGTAGGATCAGCCTCAGGGGCTATGTTAAAGACATTATCAGGGCCTCTGTTAGGGACAGCCTCAAGGCCTCACTTAGAGACAGCATCAGGGCTTCCTTAGGGACAGTTTCAGGACCTTGGTAAGAGATGGGTCAAGAAATTAGCTCAGGATAGTGTCAGGACTTTAGATATTGACGGCAGCAGGGCCTTAGTTAGGGACAGTGTCAGGCCCTGAATTAGGACGAACATCGAGGCCTTAGGTACGGACAGGGTCACAGCCTCGAGAGTAATTTTAGGCCCTTAGTTAAGGACAGCAGCAGGGCTGTATTTAGCATAAGAGGCACGACATTTGCTAGGGACAGGGTCAGGTTATGGTCTAGGCAGAGTGTCAGGAAAGGACCTAAGCATAGTGTCAAAACCTTAGTTCCTGAGAGTATCAGATCCTTATTTAGAACCAGTGTCAGGGCTTCAGGTAGGGACAGCATCAGAGCCTGACTTAGGGAGAGCGACAGGGCCTGAGTGAGGCCTAGCATCAGGCCCTTAGCTGAGGACACTGTCAGGGCATGACTTAGGAACAGAATCAGCGCCTCTGTTGGATCAGCCTTAGCGTCTTTGTTACAGATATGATCAGGGCCTGACTTAGTCACAGCTTCAAGGCCTCAGTTAGGGAAAGCTTCAGGGCCTGAGTTAGGGACAGCCTCAGTTCTTAACATAGGGACAGCGACAGGGCTTTCTTAGGGACAGTGTCAGGACCTGGGTTAGAAATAAGTCAGGATATTAACTCAGGCTAGTGCCCAGTTTTTAGTTATTGCTGACAGCAGCGCCTATATTAGGGAAAATTCTGAGCCTTACTTAGAGAGAGTGTCAGGGCCTCAGTTAGGACTAGCATCAGAGCCCTTGTAAAGTACAGTGTCAGGGACTGAGTTAGGTGTAGTGTCAGGGCTTTAGTTAGGGACAGTGTCAGCGCCTCAGTTAGGATGAGCCTCCAACCTCAGTTAGGGACAGGATGAGGGCTTCGGGACTAATTTCAGGCTCCTAGTTAGAGACAGCATCAGGGATTTAGTTAGCATAAGAGGCTCGACAATAGCTAAAGACAAGTTTAGGTTAAGATCTAGGGATAGTGTCAGGAAATGACCTAGGGATAGTGTCAAGACCATAGCTAATTAGAGCATCAGTGCCTAATTTAGGCCCAGTGTCAGGGCTTCAGGTAGGGACAGAGTCTGAGCCTGACTTAGGGAGAGCGACAGGGCCTGAGTGATGCCTAGAGTCAGGGCCTTAGCTATGGACAGCGTCAGGGCATGACATAAGATCAACATAAGGGTCTCTGTAAGATCAGCATTAGAGTTTAGTTAAAGACATTATCAGGACCTCTGTGAGGGACAGCCTCAGGGCCTCACTTAGGGACAGTGTCAGGGCTAACTTTGGGAGAGTTTCAGGACCTTGGTAAGACATGGGTCAGGATATCAGCTCAGGATAATGTCAGGACTTTAGATATTGATGGCAGCAGCGCCTACGTTAGGGAAAGTTTCAAGGCGTTAGTTAGGAGTAGCGGGCCTCTGATAGGTCCAGTGTCAGATCCTCAGTTAGCAATAGTGTTAGGGCCTTAGTTAGGGACAGTGTCAGGGCCGGATGTAGGGCGAGCATCTAGGCCTTAGTTCGGGACAGTTTCATGGTCTTGGGACTAAATGCAGTGCCTGAGGTAGGCACAGCCTAAGGGCTTCAGTTAGCATAAGAGGCAGGACATTAGCTAGTGACCGTGTCAGTTTAACATCTAGGGATAGTGTCAGGAAATGACCTAAGGATAGTGTGAAGACCTTTGTTACGGAGACTCTCAGGGCCTTATTCAGAACCAGGGTTAGGGCTTCAGGTAGGGACAGCATCAGAGCCTGACTTAGGGAGAGTGTTAGGGTCTGAGTGAGGCCTAGCCTCAGACACTTAGTGGGGGACACTATCGGGGCATGATTTAGGAGAAGCATCACGGCCTCTGTTGGATCAGCCTTAGGGTCTTAGTTAAAGACATGATCAGGGTCTGAGTTAGTCACAGCATCAAGGCTTGAGTTAGTTAGGGAAAGCTTCAGGGCCTCACTTAGGGAGAGCGTCAGGGCTGACTTTGGTACAGTTTCAGGACCTTGGAAAGACATAGGTCAGGATATTAGCTCAGGATAATGTCAGGACTTTTGATAATGATGGCAGCAGGGGCTTAGTTACAGACGGTTTCATGGCCTGAGTTAGGCCTAGCATCAGAGACTTTGTTAGGTACAGTGTAATGGACTGAGTTAGGAGTAGTGTCAGGGCCTTGCTTAGGGACAGTGTCAGGGTCTGATTTAGGTGTACTGTCTGAGACCTAGTTAGGGACAGTGCTAGGGCCTGAGTTAGGATTAGTGTCAAGGCCTTATTTAGGACCAGTTTCAGGGCCTTAGTTTGGACTAGCATCAGAGCCATTGTTAGGAATCGTATGAGGGCCTGAGTTAGGCATACTATCAGGGCCTTAGTTAGGGACAGTTTTAGGGCCTGAGTTGGGATTAGTGTCAAGGCCTTACTTAGGACCAATTTTAGGGCTTTAGTTTGGACTAGCAACAAAGCCTTTGTTAGGTTTCATGTCGGGGCCTCAGTTAGGTGTAGTGTCAGGGCCATTGTTAGGGACAGTATCAAGGCCTGACTTAGGAGAAGTTCAGGGCCTTAGCCAGGGAAAGTGTCAGGGCCTTAGTTAGGGACATTATCAGGGCCTGAATTAGCAGCAGTGTCAAAAGTCCTCAGTGAGGAGAGTAAGGAGTAAATCAGGACTCAGGCCCTGACACTGTTCTTAAATAAGGCCCTGACATTACCTGTAACACAGGTCCTGATCTGATTCCTATCATAGGCGCTGATGTTGGACTTAACTAAGGCCCTGACACTGGTCCTAACTAAAGCTGTGACACTACTCTTAACTCAGGCCCTGACACTGTCCCTAACAAAGCCTCTGACACTACTCCTAAATCAGGCACTGACACTGTCCCTAACTAAGGCCCTGACATACACCTAATTCATGCCCTGACACTGTCTCTAACTAAGGCCCTGATACTACTCCAAACTCAGCACTGACACTGTCACTAACTAAGGCCCTGACACTATTCATAGCTCACGCCCTAACACAACTCCTAAATCATGCCCTGACAATGTCCCTAACTAAGGCCCTGACACTATTCCTAACTCAGGCACTGACACAATACTTAAGGAAGGCCCTGACATTACTCCTAACTCAGGCCCTGAAAAGGTGCCTAACTAAGGCCGACACAACTCCTAACTCAGGCACTGACACTGTCCCAAAATAAGGCCCTGAATCTATTCCTAACTGAGGCGCTGATACAATACCTAACGAAGGCACTGATACTACTCCTAACTAAGGCCCTGACACTACTCCTATCTCAAGCAATGACACTGTCCCTAACTTAGGCCCTGACTCTACTCCTGACTCAGGCACTGACACTGGCCCTAACTTAGGCCCTGACACTACTCCCAACTCAGGCACTGACGCTGTCCCTAACTAAGGCTCTGACACTACTCCCAACACAGGCATTGACACTGTCCCTAACTAAGGCCCTCCCATTACTACTTACTTAAGCACTGACACGCTACCTAACTAAGGCCCTGAGACTACTTCTACCTCAGACCCTGACACTGTCCCTAACGAAGGGCCTGATACTACTCCCAACACAGGCACTGACACTCTCCCTAACTAAGGCCTTGACACTACTTTTAACTCATGCCCTGATGCTGTCCCCAAAAAAGACCCTGAGACTATTCCCAACTCAGGCACTGACACTCTCCCTAACTAAGACCCTGACACTACTCCCATCTCAGCCACTGACACTGTCCCTAATGCCCTGACACTACTCCCAACTCAGGCACTGACACTGTCCCTAACTAGGCCCTGACACTACTCCCAACTCAGGCACTGAAACTGTCCCTAACTAAGGCCCTGACATAAATCCCAACTCCGGCACTGACACTTTCTCTAACTAAGGCCCTGAAACTACTCACAACTCAGGCCCTGACACTGTTCCTAACTACCGGTCTCAGACTACTCCTAACTTAGGCCCTGACACTATTCCTAACACAGTCACTGACACTGTCCCTAACTAAGGTCCTGAGACTATTCCTAACTCAGACACTGACACTGTCCATAACTTAGGCCATGTCACTACTCCCAACTCAGGCACTGACGCTGTTCCTAAGTAAGGGTCTGACACTACTCCAAACTGAGACACTGACACTCTTCCAAATTAAGGCCTTGACACTACTCTTAACTCAGGCCCTGACACTGTCTATAATAAAGACCCTGACAAAAATCCCAACTTAGGCACTGACAATGTCCGTAACTAAGGCCCTGACACTATTCCCATCTCAGCCACTGGCACTGTCCCTACCTATGACCCTGACACTACTCCCAACGCAAGCAATGGCGCTGTCCCTAACTAAGGCACTGGCACTACTCCCAACTCGCCCTGGCGCTGTCCCTAACGAAGGCTCTGACACTACTCCCTATTCAGGCAATGACAGTGTCCCTAACTGAGGCAATGATACTAATCCCAACTCAAGCACTAAGGCTCTGGATCATTGTGATGACAAGCGCCATGGAGCACTGTGATGACAAGGGCCAAGGAGAATTGTGATGACGTGTCCTGGAGCGTTGTGGTGACAAGGGCCATGGAGCATTTTGATGACAGGGGTCATGGGGCATTGTGATGAAAGTGTTCATGGAGCATTGTGATGAAAGTGGTCATGGAACATTGTGATAAAAGTGGTCATGTAGCATTGTGATGAAAAGTGCTATGGAGCATTGGGATGACAGGGGTCATGGAGCATTGTGATGACAAATGCGTGGAGATTTGTGATGACGAGGACCATGGAGCATTGAGATTATAAGGATCATGCAGCATTGTGATGACAGGGGCCATGGAGCATTTTAATGACAAGGGACATGGAGCATTGTGATGACAGAGGTCATGGAGCATTGTGGTGACCAGCGGCATGGAGCATTGTGAAGAAAGGGGTACTGTAACATTGTGATGAAAGGGTCAAGGAGCATTTTGATTACAAGGATCATGGAGCATTGTGATGACAAGGGCCATGGAGCATTGTGATGACAGGGCTCATGTGACATTATGATGACAGTGGTCCTGGAACAATGTGATGAACGTTGTCATGGAGCACTGTGATTACAGGGGTCATGGAGAATTGTGATGACAAAGGCCAGGGAACATTGTGATGACAGGGGTCATGGAGCATTGTGATGAAAACGGACCTGGAGCATTGTGATGGAAGGGGTCATGGCTCATTGTGATGACAGGGGGCCTGGAACATTGTGATGACAGGGGTCACGGGGCATTGTGATGACAAGGGCCATGGCACATTTTGATGACAGTGGTCCTATGGCATTTTGAATGACAGGGGCCATGAAGCATTGTGATGACAAGAGTCATGGAGATTTGTGATGACAGGAGGCATGGAGCTTTGTGATTTCACAGGCATGTAGCATTTTAGACAAGGGTCATGGAGCATTGTGATGATAAGGGCATGGAGCATTGTGATGACAATGGCATGTAGCATTGCAATGACAAAGGTCATGGAGCATTGTGATGACAGGGGTTATGGAGCATTGTGATGACAAGGGCGTGGAGCATTGTGATGACAGTGGTCATGGAACATTATGATGATAAGGGCATCGAGCCGAGTTAGGGACAGTCTAGCGGCCTTGGGACTAAATTCAGTGCCTGAATTAGGCACAGCATAAGGTCTTTAGTTAGCATAAGAGGTAGGACATTAGCTCGGGACAGGGTTAGGGTAAAGGCTTGGAATCGTGTCAGGAAATGACCTAAGGATAGTGTGAAGACCTTTGTTACTGAGACCCTCAGGGACTTATTCAGAAGCAGTGTTAGGGCTTCAGGTAAGGACAGCATCAGGGCCTGACTTAAGAAGAGCGACAGGGTCTGAGTGAGGCCTAATGTCAGGCCCTTAGCTGGGGACACTGTCAGGGAATGACTTAGGAGCAGCATCAGTGCCTTTGTTGGATCAGCTTTAGGTTCTTAGTTAAAGACATGACCGGAGCCCTAGTTAGTCACAGCGTCAAGGCCTCAGTTAGGGAAAGCTTCAGGGTCTGAGTTACAGACAGCCTCAGGTCTTCACTTAAAGACAGCGACAGGGCTTTCTTAGGGACAGTGTCAGGACCTTGGTTAGAAATGAGTCAGGATATTAACTCAGGAGAGTGTCAGGATTTTAGTTATTGCTGGCAGCAGGGCCTATATTAAGGACAGATTCCGGGCCTTTGTTAGATTCAGTGTCATGGACTTAGTTAGGAGTAGTCAGGGCCTCAGTTAGGGAGAGCATTAGGATTTCAGTTAGCATAAGATGCAGGAGATCATCTCGGGACAGAGTGAGGTTCCAGGCCAGAGATAGTGAAAGGAAATGACCAAGGGATAACGAGAAGACCTTAGTTATTGAGAGCATCAGGGCCTTAGTTAGCAGCAGCGTGAGTGCTTTAATCAGGACCAGTGCCAGGGCTTGATGTATGGACAGCATCAGAGCCTAACTAAGGTACAGCAACAGGGCCTAAGTGAGGCCTATATTTAGGGCCTGAGTAAGGGACAGTATCAGGGCATGACTTAGGAGCAGCAGAAAGGCCTCTGTAGGATCAGCATTAGGGTCTTCGTTAAAGCTATTATCAGGGCCTCCGTTAGGGACAGCCTCAAGGCCTCACTTAGGGACAGCGTCAGGGTTTACTTTGGGACAGTTTCAGGACCTTGGGAAGACATGGGTCAGGATATTAGCTCAGGATAATATCAGGTGTTCAGATATTGACGGCAGCAGGGCCTTAGTTAGAGGCAGTGTCAGGCCTAAGTTAGGACTAGCATCAGAGCCTTTGTTAGGTACAGTGTCAGTGACTGAGTTAGGTGTAGTGTCAGAGCCTTAGTTAGGGACAGTGTCAGGGCCTGCATTAGGACGAGCCTCCAGGCCTCATTTAGGGACAGGTTCACGGCCTCGGACCTAAATTCAGGGCCTCATTTAGGGACAGAATCAGGGATTTAGCTAGCATAAGGGGATCTACAGCTGAAAGCAACCTGAACACCACCACAAGCAGATGCAGAAGTGAACCATGCACGCTCCTATGAAGGAATATTCCACAGCAGTTGAGTACATTTTGTTTAAAATTATTAACACTCTAAAAATTATGTTTTGAAGAAAACTATATTCAGAAGATGAAAGAATCTCGTTCTAAAGAATCTCTTTAGCTAATCTCGACATTAGCTAAAGAGAAGGTTAGGTTAAGGTCTAGGGAGAGTGTCAGGAAATGACCTAGGGATAGTGTCAAGACCTTAGTTACTTAGCACATCAGGACCTAATTTAGGAGCAGTGAGTGTCAGGGCTTCGGGTAGGAACAGCGTCAGAGCCTGACTTCGGGAGTGGGACAGGGCATGAGTGAGGCCTAGCGTCAGGGCCTTAGCTAGAGACAGTGTCAGGGCATGACTTAGGAGCAGCATAAGAGCCACGGTAGGATCAGCCTCAGGGGCTATGTTAAAGACATTATCAGGGCCTCTGTTAGGGACAGCCTCAAGGCCTCACTTAGAGACAGCATCAGGGCTTCCTTAGGGACAGTTTCAGGACCTTGGTAAGAGATGGGTCAAGAAATTAGCTCAGGATAGTGTCAGGACTTTAGATATTGACGGCAGCAGGGCCTTAGTTAGGGACAGTGTCAGGCCCTGAATTAGGACGAACATCGAGGCCTTAGGTACGGACAGGGTCACAGCCTCGAGAGTAATTTTAGGCCCTTAGTTAAGGACAGCAGCAGGGCTGTATTTAGCATAAGAGGCACGACATTTGCTAGGGACAGGGTCAGGTTATGGTCTAGGCAGAGTGTCAGGAAAGGACCTAAGCATCGTGTCAAAACCTTAGTTCCTGAGAGTATCAGATCCTTATTTAGAACCAGTGTCAGGGCTTCAGGTAGGGACAGCATCAGAGCCTGACTTAGGGAGAGCGACAGGGCCTGAGTGAGGCCTAGCATCAGGCCCTTAGCTGAGGACACTGTCAGGGCATGACTTAGGAACAGAATCAGCGCCTCTGTTGGATCAGCCTTAGCGTCTTTGTTACAGATATGATCAGGGCCTGACTTAGTCACAGCTTCAAGGCCTCAGTTAGGGAAAGCTTCAGGGCCTGAGTTAGGGACAGCCTCAGTTCTTAACATAGGGACAGCGACAGGGCTTTCTTAGGGACAGTGTCAGGACCTGGGTTAGAAATAAGTCAGGATATTAACTCAGGCTAGTGCCCAGTTTTTAGTTATTGCTGACAGCAGGGCCTATATTAGGGAAAATTCTGAGCCTTACTTAGAGAGAGTGTCAGGGCCTCAGTTAGGACTAGCATCAGAGCCCTTGTAAAGTACAGTGTCAGGGACTGAGTTAGGTGTAGTGTCAGGGCTTTAGTTAGGGACAGTGTCAGCGCCTCAGTTAGGATGAGCCTCCAACCTCAGTTAGGGACAGGATGAGGGCTTCGGGACTAATTTCAGGCTCCTAGTTAGAGACAGCATCAGGGATTTAGTTAGCATAAGAGGCTCGACAATAGCTAAAGACAAGTTTAGGTTAAGATCTAGGGATAGTGTCAGGAAATGACCTAGGGATAGTGTCAAGACCATAGCTAATTAGAGCATCAGTGCCTAATTTAGGCCCAGTGTCAGGGCTTCAGGTAGGGACAGAGTCTGAGCCTGACTTAGGGAGAGCGACAGGGCCTGAGTGATGCCTAGAGTCAGGGCCTTAGCTATGGACAGCGTCAGGGCATGACATAAGATCAACATAAGGGTCTCTGTAAGATCAGCATTAGAGTTTAGTTAAAGACATTATCAGGACCTCTGTGAGGGACAGCCTCAGGGCCTCACTTAGGGACAGTGTCAGGGCTAACTTTGGGAGAGTTTCAGGACCTTGGTAAGACATGGGTCAGGATATTAGCTCAGGATAATTTCAGGACTTTAGATATTGATGGCAGCAGCGCCTACGTTAGGGAAAGTTTCAAGGCGTTAGTTAGGAGTAGCGGGCCTCTGATAGGTCTAGTGTCAGATCCTCAGTTAGCAATAGTGTTAGGGCCTTAGTTAGGGACAGTGTCAGGGCCGGATGTAGGGCGAGCATCTAGGCCTTAGTTCGGGACAGTTTCATGGTCTTGGGACTAAATGCAGTGCCTGAGGTAGGCACAGCCTAAGGGCTTCAGTTAGCATAAGAGGCAGGACATTAGCTAGTGACCGTGTCAGTTTAACATCTAGGGATAGTGTCAGGAAATGACCTAAGGATAGTGTGAAGACCTTTGTTACGGAGACTCTCAGGGCCTTATTCAGAACCAGGGTTAGGGCTTCAGGTAGGGACAGCATCAGAGCCTGACTTAGGGAGAGTGTTAGGGTCTGAGTGAGGCCTAGCCTCAGACACTTAGTGGGGGACACTATCGGGGCATGATTTAGGAGAAGCATCACGGCCTCTGTTGGATCAGCCTTAGGGTCTTAGTTAAAGACATGATCAGGGTCTGAGTTAGTCACAGCATCAAGGCTTGAGTTAGTTAGGGAAAGCTTCAGGGCCTCACTTAGGGAGAGCGTCAGGGCTGACTTTGGTACAGTTTCAGGACCTTGGAAAGACATAGGTCAGGATATTAGCTCAGGATAATGTCAGGACTTTTGATAATGATGGCAGCAGGGGCTTAGTTACAGACGGTTTCATGGCCTGAGTTAGGCCTAGCATCAGAGACTTTGTTAGGTACAGTGTAATGGACTGAGTTAGGAGTAGTGTCAGGGCCTTGCTTAGGGACAGTGTCAGGGTCTGATTTAGGTGTACTGTCTGAGACCTAGTTAGGGACAGTGCTAGGGCCTGAGTTAGGATTAGTGTCAAGGCCTTATTTAGGACCAGTTTCAGGGCCTTAGTTTGGACTAGCATCAGAGCCATTGTTAGGAATCGTATGAGGGCCTGAGTTAGGCATACTATCAGGGCCTTAGTTAGGGACAGTTTTAGGGCCTGAGTTGGGATTAGTGTCAAGGCCTTACTTAGGACCAATTTTAGGGCTTTAGTTTGGACTAGCAACAAAGCCTTTGTTAGGTATCATGTCGGGGCCTCAGTTAGGTGTAGTGTCAGGGCCATTGTTAGGGACAGTATCAAGGCCTGACTTAGGAGAAGTTCAGGGCCTTAGCCAGGGAAAGTGTCAGGGCCTTAGTTAGGGACATTATCAGGGCCTGAATTAGCAGCAGTGTCAAAAGTCCTCAGTGAGGAGAGTAAGGAGTAAATCAGGACTCAGGCCCTGACACTGTTCTTAAATAAGGCCCTGACATTACGTGTAACACAGGTCCTGATCTGATTCCTATCATAGGCGCTGATATTGGACTTAACTAAGGCCCTGACACTGGTCCTAACTAAAGCTGTGACACTACTCTTAACTCAGGCCCTGACACTGTCCCTAACAAAGCCTCTGACACTACTCCTAAATCAGGCACTGACACTGTCCCTAACTAAGGCCCTGACATACACCTAATTCATGCCCTGACACTGTCTCTAACTAAGGCCCTGATACTACTCCAAACTCAGCACTGACACTGTCACTAACTAAGGCCCTGACACTATTCATAGCTCACGCCCTAACACAACTCCTAAATCATGCCCTGACAATGTCCCTAACTAAGGCCCTGACACTATTCCTAACTCAGGCACTGACACAATACTTAAGGAAGGCCCTGACATTACTCCTAACTCAGGCCCTGAAAAGGTGCCTAACTAAGGCCGACACAACTCCTAACTCAGGCACTGACACTGTCCCAAAATAAGGCCCTGAATCTATTCCTAACTGAGGCGCTGATACAATACCTAACGAAGGCACTGATACTACTCCTAACTAAGGCCCTGACACTACTCCTATCTCAAGCAATGACACTGTCCCTAACTTAGGCCCTGACTCTACTCCTGACTCAGGCACTGACACTGGCCCTAACTTAGGCCCTGACACTACTCCCAACTCAGGCACTGACGCTGTCCCTAACTAAGGCTCTGACACTACTCCCAACACAGGCATTGACACTGTCCCTAACTAAGGCCCTCCCATTACTACTTACTTAAGCACTGACACGCTACCTAACTAAGGCCCTGAGACTACTTCTACCTCAGACCCTGACACTGTCCCTAACGAAGGGCCTGATACTACTCCCAACACAGGCACTGACACTCTCCCTAACTAAGGCCTTGACACTACTTTTAACTCATGCCCTGATGCTGTCCCCAAAAAAGACCCTGAGACTATTCCCAACTCAGGCACTGACACTCTCCCTAACTAAGACCCTGACACTACTCCCATCTCAGCCACTGACACTGTCCCTAATGCCCTGACACTACTCCCAACTCAGGCACTGACACTGTCCCTAACTAGGCCCTGACACTACTCCCAACTCAGGCACTGAAACTGTCCCTAACTAAGGCCCTGACATAAATCCCAACTCCGGCACTGACACTTTCTCTAACTAAGGCCCTGAAACTACTCACAACTCAGGCCCTGACACTGTTCCTAACTACCGGTCTCAGACTACTCCTAACTTAGGCCCTGACACTATTCCTAACACAGTCACTGACACTGTCCCTAACTAAGGTCCTGAGACTATTCCTAACTCAGACACTGACACTGTCCATAACTTAGGCCATGTCACTACTCCCAACTCAGGCACTGACGCTGTTCCTAAGTAAGGGTCTGACACTACTCCAAACTGAGACACTGACACTCTTCCAAATTAAGGCCTTGACACTACTCTTAACTCAGGCCCTGACACTGTCTATAATAAAGACCCTGACAAAAATCCCAACTTAGGCACTGACAATGTCCGTAACTAAGGCCCTGACACTATTCCCATCTCAGCCACTGGCACTGTCCCTACCTATGACCCTGACACTACTCCCAACGCAAGCAATGGCGCTGTCCCTAACTAAGGCACTGGCACTACTCCCAACTCGCCCTGGCGCTGTCCCTAACGAAGGCTCTGACACTACTCCCTATTCAGGCAATGACAGTGTCCCTAACTGAGGCAATGATACTAATCCCAACTCAAGCACTAAGGCTCTGGATCATTGTGATGACAAGCGCCATGGAGCACTGTGATGACAAGGGCCAAGGAGAATTGTGATGACGTGTCCTGGAGCGTTGTGGTGACAAGGGCCATGGAGCATTTTGATGACAGGGGTCATGGGGCATTGTGATGAAAGTGTTCATGGAGCATTGTGATGAAAGTGGTCATGGAACATTGTGATAAAAGTGGTCATGTAGCATTGTGATGAAAAGTGCTATGGAGCATTGGGATGACAGGGGTCATGGAGCATTGTGATGACAAATGCGTGGAGATTTGTGATGACGAGGACCATGGAGCATTGAGATTATAAGGATCATGCAGCATTGTGATGACAGGGGCCATGGAGCATTTTAATGACAAGGGACATGGAGCATTGTGATGACAGAGGTCATGGAGCATTGTGGTGACCAGCGGCATGGAGCATTGTGAAGAAAGGGGTACTGTAACATTGTGATGAAAGGGTCAAGGAGCATTTTGATTACAAGGATCATGGAGCATTGTGATGACAAGGGCCATGGAGCATTGTGATGACAGGGCTCATGTGACATTATGATGACAGTGGTCCTGGAACAATGTGATGAACGTTGTCATGGAGCACTGTGATTACAGGGGTCATGGAGAATTGTGATGACAAAGGCCAGGGAACATTGTGATGACAGGGGTCATGGAGCATTGTGATGAAAACGGACCTGGAGCATTGTGATGGAAGGGGTCATGGCTCATTGTGATGACAGGGGGCCTGGAACATTGTGATGACAGGGGTCACGGGGCATTGTGATGACAAGGGCCATGGCACATTTTGATGACAGTGGTCCTATGGCATTTTGAATGACAGGGGCCATGAAGCATTGTGATGACAAGAGTCATGGAGATTTGTGATGACAGGAGGCATGGAGCTTTGTGATTTCACAGGCATGTAGCATTTTAGACAAGGGTCATGGAGCATTGTGATGATAAGGGCATGGAGCATTGTGATGACAATGGCATGTAGCATTGCAATGACAAAGGTCATGGAGCATTGTGATGACAGGGGTTATGGAGCATTGTGATGACAAGGGCGTGGAGCATTGTGATGACAGTGGTCATGGAACATTGTGATGATAAGGGCATCGAGCCGAGTTAGGGACAGTCTAGCGGCCTTGGGACTAAATTCAGTGCCTGAATTAGGCACAGCATAAGGTCTTTAGTTAGCATAAGAGGTAGGACATTAGCTCGGGACAGGGTTAGGGTAAAGGCTTGGAATCGTGTCAGGAAATGACCTAAGGATAGTGTGAAGACCTTTGTTACTGAGACCCTCAGGGACTTATTCAGAAGCAGTGTTAGGGCTTCAGGTAAGGACAGCATCAGGGCCTGACTTAAGAAGAGCGACAGGGTCTGAGTGAGGCCTAATGTCAGGCCCTTAGCTGGGGACACTGTCAGGGAATGACTTAGGAGCAGCATCAGTGCCTTTGTTGGATCAGCTTTAGGTTCTTAGTTAAAGACATGACCGGAGCCCTAGTTAGTCACAGCGTCAAGGCCTCAGTTAGGGAAAGCTTCAGGGTCTGAGTTACAGACAGCCTCAGGTCTTCACTTAAAGACAGCGACAGGGCTTTCTTAGGGACAGGGTCAGGACCTTGGTTAGAAATGAGTCAGGATATTAACTCAGGAGAGTGTCAGGATTTTAGTTATTGCTGGCAGCAGGGCCTATATTAAGGACAGATTCCGGGCCTTTGTTAGATTCAGTGTCATGGACTTAGTTAGGAGTAGTCAGGGCCTCAGTTAGGGAGAGCATTAGGATTTCAGTTAGCATAAGATGCAGGAGATCATCTCGGGACAGAGTCAGGTTCCAGGCCAGAGATAGTGAAAGGAAATGACCAAGGGATAACGAGAAGACCTTAGTTATTGAGAGCATCAGGGCCTTAGTTAGCAGCAGCGTGAGTGCTTTAATCAGGACCAGTGCCAGGGCTTGATGTATGGACAGCATCAGAGCCTAACTAAGGTACAGCAACAGGGCCTAAGTGAGGCCTATCTTTGGGGCCTGAGTAAGGGACAGTATCAGGGCATGACTTAGGAGCAGCAGAAAGGCCTCTGTAGGATCAGCATTAGGGTCTTCGTTAAAGCTAGTATCAGGGCCTCCGTTAGGGATAGCCTCAAGGCCTCACTTAGGGACAGCATCAGGGCTTACTTTGGGACAGTTTCAGGACCTTGGTAAGACATGGGTCAGGCTATTAGCTCAGGAGAATATCAGGTGTTCAGATATTGACGGCAGCAGGGCCTTAGTTAGAGGCAGCATCAGGCCTAAGTTAGGACTAGCATCAGAGCCTTTGATAGGTACAGTGTCAGTGACTGAGTTAGGTGTAGTGTCAGAGCCTTAGTTAGGGACAGTGTCAGGGCCTGCATTAGGACGAGCCTCCAGGCCTCAGTTAGGGACAGGTTCACGGCCTCGGACCTAAATTCAGGGCCTCATTTAGGGACAGAATCAGGGATTTAGCTAGCATAAGGGGATCTACAGCTGAAAGCAACCTGAACACCACCACAAGCAGATGCAGAAGTGAACCATGCACGCTCCTATGAAGGAATATTCCACAGCAGTTGAGTACATTTTGTTTAAAATTATTAACACTCTAAAAATTATGTTTTGAAGAAAACTATATTCAGAAGATGAAAGAATCTCGTTCTAAAGAATCTCTTTAGCTAATCTCGACATTAGCTAAAGAGAAGGTTAGGTTAAGGTCTAGGGAGAGTGTCAGGAAATGACCTAGGGATAGTGTCAAGACCTTAGTTACTTAGCACATCAGGACCTAATTTAGGAGCAGTGAGTGTCAGGGCTTCGGGTAGGAACAGCGTCAGAGCCTGACTTCGGGAGTGGGACAGGGCCTGAGTGAGGCCTAGCGTCAGGGCCTTAGCTAGAGACAGTGTCAGGGCATGACTTAGGAGCAGCATAAGAGCCACGGTAGGATCAGCCTCAGGGGCTATGTTAAAGACATTATCAGGGCCTCTGTTAGGGACAGCCTCAAGGCCTCACTTAGAGACAGCATCAGGGCTTCCTTAGGGACAGTTTCAGGACCTTGGTAAGAGATGGGTCAAGAAATTAGCTCAGGATAGTGTCAGGACTTTAGATATTGACGGCAGCAGGGCCTTAGTTAGGGACAGTGTCAGGCCCTGAATTAGGACGAACATCGAGGCCTTAGGTACGGACAGGGTCACAGCCTCGAGAGTAATTTTAGGCCCTTAGTTAAGGACAGCAGCAGGGCTGTATTTAGCATAAGAGGCACGACATTTGCTAGGGACAGGGTCAGGTTATGGTCTAGGCAGAGTGTCAGGAAAGGACCTAAGCATAGTGTCAAAACCTTAGTTCCTGAGAGTATCAGATCCTTATTTAGAACCAGTGTCAGGGCTTCAGGTAGGGACAGCATCAGAGCCTGACTTAGGGAGAGCGACAGGGCCTGAGTGAGGCCTAGCATCAGGCCCTTAGCTGAGGACACTGTCAGGGCATGACTTAGGAACAGAATCAGCGCCTCTGTTGGATCAGCCTTAGCGTCTTTGTTACAGATATGATCAGGGCCTGACTTAGTCACAGCTTCAAGGCCTCAGTTAGGGAAAGCTTCAGGGCCTGAGTTAGGGACAGCCTCAGTTCTTAACATAGGGACAGCGACAGGGCTTTCTTAGGGACAGTGTCAGGACCTGGGTTAGAAATAAGTCAGGATATTAACTCAGGCTAGTGCCCAGTTTTTAGTTATTGCTGACAGCAGGGCCTATATTAGGGAAAATTCTGAGCCTTACTTAGAGAGAGTGTCAGGGCCTCAGTTAGGACTAGCATCAGAGCCCTTGTAAAGTACAGTGTCAGGGACTGAGTTAGGTGTAGTGTCAGGGCTTTAGTTAGGGACAGTGTCAGCGCCTCAGTTAGGATGAGCCTCCAACCTCAGTTAGGGACAGGATGAGGGCTTCGGGACTAATTTCAGGCTCCTAGTTAGAGACAGCATCAGGGATTTAGTTAGCATAAGAGGCTCGACAATAGCTAAAGACAAGTTTAGGTTAAGATCTAGGGATAGTGTCAGGAAATGACCTAGGGATAGTGTCAAGACCATAGCTAATTAGAGCATCAGTGCCTAATTTAGGCCCAGTGTCAGGGCTTCAGGTAGGGACAGAGTCTGAGCCTGACTTAGGGAGAGCGACAGGGCCTGAGTGATGCCTAGAGTCAGGGCCTTAGCTATGGACAGCGTCAGGGCATGACATAAGATCAACATAAGGGTCTCTGTAAGATCAGCATTAGAGTTTAGTTAAAGACATTATCAGGACCTCTGTGAGGGACAGCCTCAGGGCCTCACTTAGGGACAGTGTCAGGGCTAACTTTGGGAGAGTTTCAGGACCTTGGTAAGACATGGGTCAGGATATTAGCTCAGGATAATGTCAGGACTTTAGATATTGATGGCAGCAGCGCCTACGTTAGGGAAAGTTTCAAGGCGTTAGTTAGGAGTAGCGGGCCTCTGATAGGTCTAGTGTCAGATCCTCAGTTAGCAATAGTGTTAGGGCCTTAGTTAGGGACAGTGTCAGGGCCGGATGTAGGGCGAGCATCTAGGCCTTAGTTCGGGACAGTTTCATGGTCTTGGGACTAAATGCAGTGCCTGAGGTAGGCACAGCCTAAGGGCTTCAGTTAGCATAAGAGGCAGGACATTAGCTAGTGACCGTGTCAGTTTAACATCTAGGGATAGTGTCAGGAAATGACCTAAGGATAGTGTGAAGACCTTTGTTACGGAGACTCTCAGGGCCTTATTCAGAACCAGGGTTAGGGCTTCAGGTAGGGACAGCATCAGAGCCTGACTTAGGGAGAGTGTTAGGGTCTGAGTGAGGCCTAGCCTCAGACACTTAGTGGGGGACACTATCGGGGCATGATTTAGGAGAAGCATCACGGCCTCTGTTGGATCAGCCTTAGGGTCTTAGTTAAAGACATGATCAGGGTCTGAGTTAGTCACAGCATCAAGGCTTGAGTTAGTTAGGGAAAGCTTCAGGGCCTCACTTAGGGAGAGCGTCAGGGCTGACTTTGGTACAGTTTCAGGACCTTGGAAAGACATAGGTCAGGATATTAGCTCAGGATAATGTCAGGACTTTTGATAATGATGGCAGCAGGGGCTTAGTTACAGACGGTTTCATGGCCTGAGTTAGGCCTAGCATCAGAGACTTTGTTAGGTACAGTGTAATGGACTGAGTTAGGAGTAGTGTCAGGGCCTTGCTTAGGGACAGTGTCAGGGTCTGATTTAGGTGTACTGTCTGAGACCTAGTTAGGGACAGTGCTAGGGCCTGAGTTAGGATTAGTGTCAAGGCCTTATTTAGGACCAGTTTCAGGGCCTTAGTTTGGACTAGCATCAGAGCCATTGTTAGGAATCGTATGAGGGCCTGAGTTAGGCATACTATCAGGGCCTTAGTTAGGGACAGTTTTAGGGCCTGAGTTGGGATTAGTGTCAAGGCCTTACTTAGGACCAATTTTAGGGCTTTAGTTTGGACTAGCAACAAAGCCTTTGTTAGGTTTCATGTCGGGGCCTCAGTTAGGTGTAGTGTCAGGGCCATTGTTAGGGACAGTATCAAGGCCTGACTTAGGAGAAGTTCAGGGCCTTAGCCAGGGAAAGTGTCAGGGCCTTAGTTAGGGACATTATCAGGGCCTGAATTAGCAGCAGTGTCAAAAGTCCTCAGTGAGGAGAGTAAGGAGTAAATCAGGACTCAGGCCCTGACACTGTTCTTAAATAAGGCCCTGACATTACCTGTAACACAGGTCCTGATCTGATTCCTATCATAGGCGCTGATGTTGGACTTAACTAAGGCCCTGACACTGGTCCTAACTAAAGCTGTGACACTACTCTTAACTCAGGCCCTGACACTGTCCCTAACAAAGCCTCTGACACTACTCCTAAATCAGGCACTGACACTGTCCCTAACTAAGGCCCTGACATACACCTAATTCATGCCCTGACACTGTCTCTAACTAAGGCCCTGATACTACTCCAAACTCAGCACTGACACTGTCACTAACTAAGGCCCTGACACTATTCATAGCTCACGCCCTAACACAACTCCTAAATCATGCCCTGACAATGTCCCTAACTAAGGCCCTGACACTATTCCTAACTCAGGCACTGACACAATACTTAAGGAAGGCCCTGACATTACTCCTAACTCAGGCCCTGAAAAGGTGCCTAACTAAGGCCGACACAACTCCTAACTCAGGCACTGACACTGTCCCAAAATAAGGCCCTGAATCTATTCCTAACTGAGGCGCTGATACAATACCTAACGAAGGCACTGATACTACTCCTAACTAAGGCCCTGACACTACTCCTATCTCAAGCAATGACACTGTCCCTAACTTAGGCCCTGACTCTACTCCTGACTCAGGCACTGACACTGGCCCTAACTTAGGCCCTGACACTACTCCCAACTCAGGCACTGACGCTGTCCCTAACTAAGGCTCTGACACTACTCCCAACACAGGCATCGACACTGTCCCTAACTAAGGCCCTCCCATTACTACTTACTTAAGCACTGACACGCTACCTAACTAAGGCCCTGAGACTACTTCTACCTCAGACCCTGACACTGTCCCTAACGAAGGGCCTGATACTACTCCCAACACAGGCACTGACACTCTCCCTAACTAAGGCCTTGACACTACTTTTAACTCATGCCCTGATGCTGTCCCCAAAAAAGACCCTGAGACTATTCCCAACTCAGGCACTGACACTCTCCCTAACTAAGACCCTGACACTACTCCCATCTCAGCCACTGACACTGTCCCTAATGCCCTGACACTACTCCCAACTCAGGCACTGACACTGTCCCTAACTAGGCCCTGACACTACTCCCAACTCAGGCACTGAAACTGTCCCTAACTAAGGCCCTGACATAAATCCCAACTCCGGCACTGACACTTTCTCTAACTAAGGCCCTGAAACTACTCACAACTCAGGCCCTGACACTGTTCCTAACTACCGGTCTCAGACTACTCCTAACTTAGGCCCTGACACTATTCCTAACACAGTCACTGACACTGTCCCTAACTAAGGTCCTGAGACTATTCCTAACTCAGACACTGACACTGTCCATAACTTAGGCCATGTCACTACTCCCAACTCAGGCACTGACGCTGTTCCTAAGTAAGGGTCTGACACTACTCCAAACTGAGACACTGACACTCTTCCAAATTAAGGCCTTGACACTACTCTTAACTCAGGCCCTGACACTGTCTATAATAAAGACCCTGACAAAAATCCCAACTTAGGCACTGACAATGTCCGTAACTAAGGCCCTGACACTATTCCCATCTCAGCCACTGGCACTGTCCCTACCTATGACCCTGACACTACTCCCAACGCAAGCAATGGCGCTGTCCCTAACTAAGGCACTGGCACTACTCCCAACTCGCCCTGGCGCTGTCCCTAACGAAGGCTCTGACACTACTCCCTATTCAGGCAATGACAGTGTCCCTAACTGAGGCAATGATACTAATCCCAACTCAAGCACTAAGGCTCTGGATCATTGTGATGACAAGCGCCATGGAGCACTGTGATGACAAGGGCCAAGGAGAATTGTGATGACGTGTCCTGGAGCGTTGTGGTGACAAGGGCCATGGAGCATTTTGATGACAGGGGTCATGGGGCATTGTGATGAAAGTGTTCATGGAGCATTGTGATGAAAGTGGTCATGGAACATTGTGATAAAAGTGGTCATGTAGCATTGTGATGAAAAGTGCTATGGAGCATTGGGATGACAGGGGTCATGGAGCATTGTGATGACAAATGCGTGGAGATTTGTGATGACGAGGACCATGGAGCATTGAGATTATAAGGATCATGCAGCATTGTGATGACAGGGGCCATGGAGCATTTTAATGACAAGGGACATGGAGCATTGTGATGACAGAGGTCATGGAGCATTGTGGTGACCAGCGGCATGGAGCATTGTGAAGAAAGGGGTACTGTAACATTGTGATGAAAGGGTCAAGGAGCATTTTGATTACAAGGATCATGGAGCATTGTGATGACAGGGCTCATGTGACATTATGATGACAGTGGTCCTGGAACAATGTGATGAACGTTGTCATGGAGCACTGTGATTACAGGGGTCATGGAGAATTGTGATGACAAAGGCCAGGGAACATTGTGATGACAGGGGTCATGGAGCATTGTGATGAAAACGGACCTGGAGCATTGTGATGGAAGGGGTCATGGCTCATTGTGATGACAGGGGGCCTGGAACATTGTGATGACAGGGGTCACGGGGCATTGTGATGACAAGGGCCATGGCACATTTTGATGACAGTGGTCCTATGGCATTTTGAATGACAGGGGCCATGAAGCATTGTGATGACAAGAGTCATGGAGATTTGTGATGACAGGAGGCATGGAGCTTTGTGATTTCACAGGCATGTAGCATTTTAGACAAGGGTCATGGAGCATTGTGATGATAAGGGCATGGAGCATTGTGATGACAATGGCATGTAGCATTGCAATGACAAAGGTCATGGAGCATTGTGATGACAGGGGTTATGGAGCATTGTGATGACAAGGGCGTGGAGCATTGTGATGACAGTGGTCATGGAACATTGTGATGATAAGGGCATCGAGCCGAGTTAGGGACAGTCTAGCGGCCTTGGGACTAAATTCAGTGCCTGAATTAGGCACAGCATAAGGTCTTTAGTTAGCATAAGAGGTAGGACATTAGCTCGGGACAGGGTTAGGGTAAAGGCTTGGAATTGTGTCAGGAAATGACCTAAGGATAGTGTGAAGACCTTTGTTACTGAGACCCTCAGGGACTTATTCAGAAGCAGTGTTAGGGCTTCAGGTAAGGACAGCATCAGGGCCTGACTTAAGAAGAGTGACAGGGTCTGAGTGAGGCCTAATGTCAGGCCCTTAGCTGGGGACACTGTCAGGGAATGACTTAGGAGCAGCATCAGTGCCTTTGTTGGATCAGCTTTAGGTTCTTAGTTAAAGACATGACCGGAGCCCTAGTTAGTCACAGCGTCAAGGCCTCAGTTAGGGAAAGCTTCAGGGTCTGAGTTACAGACAGCCTCAGGTCTTCACTTAAAGACAGCGACAGGGCTTTCTTAGGGACAGGGTCAGGACCTTGGTTAGAAATGAGTCAGGATATTAACTCAGGAGAGTGTTAGGATTTTAGTTATTGCTGGCAGCAGGGCCTATATTAAGGACAGATTCCGGGCCTTTGTTAGATTCAGTGTCATGGACTTAGTTAGGAGTAGTCAGGGCCTCAGTTAGGGAGAGCATTAGGATTTCAGTTAGCATAACATGCAGGAGATCATCTCGGGACAGAGTCAGGTTCCAGGCCAGAGATAGTGAAAGGAAATGACCAAGGGATAACGAGAAGACCTTAGTTATTGAGAGCATCAGGGCCTTAGTTAGCAGCAGCGTGAGTGCTTTAATCAGGACCAGTGCCAGGGCTTGATGTATGGACAGCATCAGAGCCTAACTAAGGTACAGCAACAGGGCCTAAGTGAGGCCTATCTTTAGGGCCTGAGTAAGGGACAGTATCAGGGCATGACTTAGGAGCAGCAGAAAGGCCTCTGTAGGATCAGCATTAGGGTCTTCGTTAAAGCTAGTATCAGGGCCTCCGTTAGGGATAGCCTCAAGGCCTCACTTAGGGACAGCATCAGGGCTTACTTTGGGACAGTTTCAGGACCTTGGTAAGACATGGGTCAGGCTATTAGCTCAGGAGAATATCAGGTGTTCAGATATTGACGGCAGCAGGGCCTTAGTTAGAGGCAGTGTCAGGGCCTAAGTTAGGACTAGCATCAGAGCCTTTGTTAGGTACAGTGTCAGTGACTGAGTTAGGTGTAGTGTCAGAGCCTTAGTTAGGGACAGTGTCAGGGCCTGCATTAGGACGAGCCTCCAGGCCTCATTTAGGGACAGGTTCACGGCCTCGGACCTAAATTCAGGGCCTCATTTAGGGACAGAATCA
This sequence comes from Balaenoptera physalus, assembly GCF_965194825.1. Taxonomy (NCBI): domain Eukaryota; kingdom Metazoa; phylum Chordata; class Mammalia; order Artiodactyla; family Balaenopteridae; genus Balaenoptera; species Balaenoptera physalus. The sequence goes on from NW_028125039.1 coordinate 122,088, forward strand.
GGGATTTAGCTAGCATAAGGGGATCTACAGCTGAAAGCAACCTGAACACCACCACAAGCAGATGCAGAAGTGAACCATGCACGCTCCTATGAAGGAATATTCCACAGCAGTTGAGTACATTTTGTTTAAAATTATTAACACTCTAAAAATTATGTTTTGAAGAAAACTATATTCAGAAGATGAAAGAATCTCGTTCTAAAGAATCTCTTTAGCTAATCTCGACATTAGCTAAAGAGAAGGTTAGGTTAAGGTCTAGGGAGAGTGTCAGGAAATGACCTAGGGATAGTGTCAAGACCTTAGTTACTTAGCACATCAGGACCTAATTTAGGAGCAGTGAGTGTCAGGGCTTCGGGTAGGAACAGCGTCAGAGCCTGACTTCGGGAGTGGGACAGGGCCTGAGTGAGGCCTAGCGTCAGGGCCTTAGCTAGAGACAGTGTCAGGGCATGACTTAGGAGCAGCATAAGAGCCACGGTAGGATCAGCCTCAGGGGCTATGTTAAAGACATTATCAGGGCCTCTGTTAGGGACAGCCTCAAGGCCTCACTTAGAGACAGCATCAGGGCTTCCTTAGGGACAGTTTCAGGACCTTGGTAAGAGATGGGTCAAGAAATTAGCTCAGGATAGTGTCAGGACTTTAGATATTGACGGCAGCAGGGCCTTAGTTAGGGACAGTGTCAGGCCCTGAATTAGGACGAACATCGAGGCCTTAGGTACGGACAGGGTCACAGCCTCGAGAGTAATTTTAGGCCCTTAGTTAAGGACAGCAGCAGGGCTGTATTTAGCATAAGAGGCACGACATTTGCTAGGGACAGGGTCAGGTTATGGTCTAGGCAGAGTGTCAGGAAAGGACCTAAGCATAGTGTCAAAACCTTAGTTCCTGAGAGTATCAGATCCTTATTTAGAACCAGTGTCAGGGCTTCAGGTAGGGACAGCATCAGAGCCTGACTTAGGGAGAGCGACAGGGCCTGAGTGAGGCCTAGCATCAGGCCCTTAGCTGAGGACACTGTCAGGGCATGACTTAGGAACAGAATCAGCGCCTCTGTTGGATCAGCCTTAGCGTCTTTGTTACAGATATGATCAGGGCCTGACTTAGTCACAGCTTCAAGGCCTCAGTTAGGGAAAGCTTCAGGGCCTGAGTTAGGGACAGCCTCAGTTCTTAACATAGGGACAGCGACAGGGCTTTCTTAGGGACAGTGTCAGGACCTGGGTTAGAAATAAGTCAGGATATTAACTCAGGCTAGTGCCCAGTTTTTAGTTATTGCTGACAGCAGGGCCTATATTAGGGAAAATTCTGAGCCTTACTTAGAGAGAGTGTCAGGGCCTCAGTTAGGACTAGCATCAGAGCCCTTGTAAAGTACAGTGTCAGGGACTGAGTTAGGTGTAGTGTCAGGGCTTTAGTTAGGGACAGTGTCAGCGCCTCAGTTAGGATGAGCCTCCAACCTCAGTTAGGGACAGGATGAGGGCTTCGGGACTAATTTCAGGCTCCTAGTTAGAGACAGCATCAGGGATTTAGTTAGCATAAGAGGCTCGACAATAGCTAAAGACAAGTTTAGGTTAAGATCTAGGGATAGTGTCAGGAAATGACCTAGGGATAGTGTCAAGACCATAGCTAATTAGAGCATCAGTGCCTAATTTAGGCCCAGTGTCAGGGCTTCAGGTAGGGACAGAGTCTGAGCCTGACTTAGGGAGAGCGACAGGGCCTGAGTGATGCCTAGAGTCAGGGCCTTAGCTATGGACAGCGTCAGGGCATGACATAAGATCAACATAAGGGTCTCTGTAAGATCAGCATTAGAGTTTAGTTAAAGACATTATCAGGACCTCTGTGAGGGACAGCCTCAGGGCCTCACTTAGGGACAGTGTCAGGGCTAACTTTGGGAGAGTTTCAGGACCTTGGTAAGACATGGGTCAGGATATTAGCTCAGGATAATGTCAGGACTTTAGATATTGATGGCAGCAGCGCCTACGTTAGGGAAAGTTTCAAGGCGTTAGTTAGGAGTAGCGGGCCTCTGATAGGTCTAGTGTCAGATCCTCAGTTAGCAATAGTGTTAGGGCCTTAGTTAGGGACAGTGTCAGGGCCGGATGTAGGGCGAGCATCTAGGCCTTAGTTCGGGACAGTTTCATGGTCTTGGGACTAAATGCAGTGCCTGAGGTAGGCACAGCCTAAGGGCTTCAGTTAGCATAAGAGGCAGGACATTAGCTAGTGACCGTGTCAGTTTAACATCTAGGGATAGTGTCAGGAAATGACCTAAGGATAGTGTGAAGACCTTTGTTACGGAGACTCTCAGGGCCTTATTCAGAACCAGGGTTAGGGCTTCAGGTAGGGACAGCATCAGAGCCTGACTTAGGGAGAGTGTTAGGGTCTGAGTGAGGCCTAGCCTCAGACACTTAGTGGGGGACACTATCGGGGCATGATTTAGGAGAAGCATCACGGCCTCTGTTGGATCAGCCTTAGGGTCTTAGTTAAAGACATGATCAGGGTCTGAGTTAGTCACAGCATCAAGGCTTGAGTTAGTTAGGGAAAGCTTCAGGGCCTCACTTAGGGAGAGCGTCAGGGCTGACTTTGGTACAGTTTCAGGACCTTGGAAAGACATAGGTTAGGATATTAGCTCAGGATAATGTCAGGACTTTTGATAATGATGGCAGCAGGGGCTTAGTTACAGACGGTTTCATGGCCTGAGTTAGGCCTAGCATCAGAGACTTTGTTAGGTACAGTGTAATGGACTGAGTTAGGAGTAGTGTCAGGGCCTTGCTTAGGGACAGTGTCAGGGTCTGATTTAGGTGTACTGTCTGAGACCTAGTTAGGGACAGTGCTAGGGCCTGAGTTAGGATTAGTGTCAAGGCCTTATTTAGGACCAGTTTCAGGGCCTTAGTTTGGACTAGCATCAGAGCCATTGTTAGGAATCATATGAGGGCCTGAGTTAGGCATACTATCAGGGCCTTAGTTAGGGACAGTTTTAGGGCCTGAGTTGGGATTAGTGTCAAGGCCTTACTTAGGACCAATTTTAGGGCTTTAGTTTGGACTAGCAACAAAGCCTTTGTTAGGTTTCATGTCGGGGCCTCAGTTAGGTGTAGTGTCAGGGCCATTGTTAGGGACAGTATCAAGGCCTGACTTAGGAGAAGTTCAGGGCCTTAGCCAGGGAAAGTGTCAGGGCCTTAGTTAGGGACATTATCAGGGCCTGAATTAGCAGCAGTGTCAAAAGTCCTCAGTGAGGAGAGTAAGGAGTAAATCAGGACTCAGGCCCTGACACTGTTCTTAAATAAGGCCCTGACATTACCTGTAACACAGGTCCTGATCTGATTCCTATCATAGGCGCTGATGTTGGACTTAACTAAGGCCCTGACACTGGTCCTAACTAAAGCTGTGACACTACTCTTAACTCAGGCCCTGACACTGTCCCTAACAAAGCCTCTGACACTACTCCTAAATCAGGCACTGACACTGTCCCTAACTAAGGCCCTGACATACACCTAATTCATGCCCTGACACTGTCTCTAACTAAGGCCCTGATACTACTCCAAACTCAGCACTGACACTGTCACTAACTAAGGCCCTGACACTATTCATAGCTCACGCCCTAACACAACTCCTAAATCATGCCCTGACAATGTCCCTAACTAAGGCCCTGACACTATTCCTAACTCAGGCACTGACACAATACTTAAGGAAGGCCCTGACATTACTCCTAACTCAGGCCCTGAAAAGGTGCCTAACTAAGGCCGACACAACTCCTAACTCAGGCACTGACACTGTCCCAAAATAAGGCCATGAATCTATTCCTAACTGAGGCGCTGATACAATACCTAACGAAGGCACTGATACTACTCCTAACTAAGGCCCTGACACTACTCCTATCTCAAGCAATGACACTGTCCCTAACTTAGGCCCTGACTCTACTCCTGACTCAGGCACTGACACTGGCCCTAACTTAGGCCCTGACACTACTCCCAACTCAGGCACTGACGCTGTCCCTAACTAAGGCTCTGACACTACTCCCAACACAGGCATTGACACTGTCCCTAACTAAGGCCCTCCCATTACTACTTACTTAGGCACTGACACGCTACCTAACTAAGGCCCTGAGACTACTTCTACCTCAGACCCTGACACTGTCCCTAACGAAGGGCCTGATACTACTCCCAACACAGGCACTGACACTCTCCCTAACTAAGGCCTTGACACTACTTTTAACTCATGCCCTGATGCTGTCCCCAAAAAAGACCCTGAGACTATTCCCAACTCAGGCACTGACACTCTCCCTAACTAAGACCCTGACACTACTCCCATCTCAGCCACTGACACTGTCCCTAATGCCCTGACACTACTCCCAACTCAGGCACTGACACTGTCCCTAACTAGGCCCTGACACTACTCCCAACTCAGGCACTGAAACTGTCCCTAACTAAGGCCCTGACATAAATCCCAACTCCGGCACTGACACTTTCTCTAACTAAGGCCCTGAAACTACTCACAACTCAGGCCCTGACACTGTTCCTAACTACCGGTCTCAGACTACTCCTAACTTAGGCCCTGACACTATTCCTAACACAGTCACTGACACTGTCCCTAACTAAGGTCCTGAGACTATTCCTAACTCAGACACTGACACTGTCCATAACTTAGGCCATGTCACTACTCCCAACTCAGGCACTGACGCTGTTCCTAAGTAAGGGTCTGACACTACTCCAAACTGAGACACTGACACTCTTCCAAATTAAGGCCTTGACACTACTCTTAACTCAGGCCCTGACACTGTCTATAATAAAGACCCTGACAAAAATCCCAACTTAGGCACTGACAATGTCCGTAACTAAGGCCCTGACACTATTCCCATCTCAGCCACTGGCACTGTCCCTACCTATGACCCTGACACTACTCCCAACGCAAGCAATGGCGCTGTCCCTAACTAAGACACTGGCACTACTCCCAACTCGCCCTGGCTCTGTCCCTAACGAAGGCTCTGACACTACTCCCTATTCAGGCAATGACAGTGTCCCTAACTGAGGCAATGATACTAATCCCAACTCAAGCACTAAGGCTCTGGATCATTGTGATGACAAGCGCCATGGAGCACTGTGATGACAAGGGCCAAGGAGAATTGTGATGACGTGTCCTGGAGCGTTGTGGTGACAAGGGCCATGGAGCATTTTGATGACAGGGGTCATGGGGCATTGTGATGAAAGTGTTCATGGAGCATTGTGATGAAAGTGGTCATGGAACATTGTGATAAAAGTGGTCATGTAGTATTGTGATGAAAAGTGCTATGGAGCATTGGGATGACAGGGGTCATGGAGCATTGTGATGACAAATGCGTGGAGATTTGTGATGACGAGGACCATGGAGCATTGAGATTATAAGGATCATGCAGCATTGTGATGACAGGGGCCATGGAGCATTTTAATGACAAGGGACATGGAGCATTGTGATGACAGAGGTCATGGAGCATTGTGGTGACCAGCGGCATGGAGCATTGTGAAGAAAGGGGTACTGTAACATTGTGATGAAAGGGTCAAGGAGCATTTTGATTACAAGGATCATGGAGCATTGTGATGACAGGGCTCATGTGACATTATGATGACAGTGGTCCTGGAACAATGTAATGAACGTTGTCATGGAGCACTGTGATTACAGGGTTCATGGAGAATTGTGATGACAAAGGCCAGGGAACATTGTGATGACAGGGGTCATGGAGCATTGTGATGAAAACGGACCTGGAGCATTGTGATGGAAGGGGTCATGGCTCATTGTGATGACAGGGGGCCTGGAACATTGTGATGACAGGGGTCACGGGGCATTGTGATGACAAGGGCCATGGCACATTTTGATGACAGTGGTCCTATGGCATTTTGAATGACAGGGGCCATGAAGCATTGTGATGACAAGAGTCATGGAGATTTGTGATGACAGGAGGCATGG